>NW_022160634.1:0-337 GCF_008728515.1 Papio anubis | reverse complement strand
ACCCTCACCTTACCCACACCTTACCCTCACCTTACCCTCACCTTACCCTCACCTTACCCACACCTTACCCTCACCTTACCCTCACCTTACCCACACCTTACCCTCACCTTACCCTCACCTTACCCTCACCTTACCCACACCTTACCCTCACCTTACCCACACCTTACCCTCACCTTACCCACACCTTACCCTCACCTTACCCACACCTTACCCTCACCTTACCCACACCTTACCCTCACCTTACCCTCACCTTACCCTCACCTTACCCTCACCTTACCCACACCTTACCCTCACCTTACCCACACCTTACCCTCACCTTACCCACACCTTACCCTCA
>NW_022160633.1:0-338 GCF_008728515.1 Papio anubis | reverse complement strand
AAAAAAAAAAAAAAAAAAAAAAAAAGCTGAATTTGTTTAGCCCCTATATTCCTCTGGCGCACATCCTGGCTTTTGAAAAACTGACTTCTGCTATCAGGATTGTATGATTTTAAAACAAAACAAGTATCGGCCGGGCGCGGTGGCTCAAGCCTGTAATCCCAGCACTTTGGGAGGCCGAGACGGGTGGATCACGAGGTCAGGAGATCGAGACCATCCTGGCTAACACGGTGAAACCCCGTCTCTACTAAAAAATACAAAAAACTAGCCGGGCGAAGTGGCGGGCGCCTGTGGTCCCAGCTACTCGGGAGGCTGAGGCAGGAGAATGGCGTGAACCCGGG
>NW_022160632.1:0-338 GCF_008728515.1 Papio anubis | reverse complement strand
CAAATATGACCTTGTATTTGTGAGGTATTAGCCAAATGTGGCATAGGGGGTGATAGACCACCATCATGCCAAATAATAGTTTCATTGCCATCTGCAGAAATGCTGTGATTACCTTTATGCCAACGCAGGCTGACATGGCTGAATTTAGTCTGAAAATCTCCATGTACACTCCAGTCTGTAACAAGGTATTTACAACTCTTGCCTTTTACTTCTAACAACAATCGTGGACCACTACCTCTACATCTAGTCCACTCTAGTTGGGAAACACCTCCGGACACATCAGGGATAGGACATAAAGATAATGTACTTGGCAGAGTTTCATTAAGTACTGCAGTATG
>NW_022160631.1:0-338 GCF_008728515.1 Papio anubis | reverse complement strand
TGGTGATGATGATGGAGATGACAGTGGTGGAGATGGTGGTAGTGGTTGTTAGGGTGACTGTGTTGGTGATGATGATGCAGATGACAGTGGGGAAGGTGGTGGTGGTAGTGGTTGTTAGGGTGGTTGTGTTGCTGGTGATGATGGAGATGACAGTGGGGGAGGTGGTGGTGCTAGTGGTTAGGGTGGTTGGGTTGGTGATGATGATGGAGATGATAGTGGTTGAAGTGGTGGTGATAGCAGTTGTTAGGGTGGTTGTGTTGGTGGTGATGATGGAGATGACAGTGGTGGAGATGGTGGTAGTGGTTGTTAGGGTGACTGTGTTGGTGATGATGTTGTTG
>NW_022160630.1:0-338 GCF_008728515.1 Papio anubis | reverse complement strand
TGAAGGCTGTTTTTTCTGTAATTGGAATAGCATCTTCTGCTTTTTTTATGTGTTTTCCATTTGCTTGGTAGATTTTTCTCTGCAAATTTACTTTTTGCCTATGGGTGTCATTGCATGTGAGGTGGAGCTCTTGAAGACAGCATAGTGTTGAGTCTTACTTTTTTATCCAACTTGCCACTCTGTGCCTTTCAATTGTGGCATTTAGCCCATTTACAGTCAAGGTTAATATTGACATGTACAGGTTTGATCCTGTCATCATATTGTTAGCTGCTTGTTATACAGCCTTTTTTGTGTGTGTGTGTGTGTGTGTGATTGCTTTATAGTGTCATGGATCTGTG
>NW_022160629.1:0-338 GCF_008728515.1 Papio anubis | reverse complement strand
ACCCTTTGCCCACTTTTTGATGGGGTTGTTTGTTTTTTTCTTGTAAACTTGATTGAGTTCTTTGTAGGTTCTGGATATTAGCTCTTTGTCAGATGAGTAGATTGCAAACATTTTCTCCCATTCTGTAGGTTGCCTGTTCACTCTGATTGTCTTGGATTCTTTCTTAGGATTGTTGTGGCAATGCAGGGTCTTTTTTGGTTCCATATGAACCGTAAGCAGTTTTTTCCAATTCTGTGAAGAAACTCATTGGCAGCTTAATGGGGATGGCATTGAATCTATAAATTACCTTGGGCAGTATGGCCATTTTCACGATATTGATTCTTCCTATCCACGAGCAT
>NW_022160628.1:0-338 GCF_008728515.1 Papio anubis | reverse complement strand
CCCAAACACACACAGGCGACTGTCCCTCCCTCATGTGACAGAACTCTACAGGGGTATTTTCTTTTCCTTCCTTCCTTCCTTCCTCCCTCCCTCCCTCCCACCCTCCCTCCCTCCCTCCCTCTCTCCTTCCCTTCTTCCCTTCTCTCCTTCCTTCCTTCCTTCCTCCCTCCCTCCTTCCCTTCTCTCCTTTCCTTTCTTCCTTCCTCCCTCTCTCCTTCCCTTCTCTCCCTTCCTTCCTCCCTCCCTCCCTCTCTCCCTCCCTCCTTCCCTTCTCTGCCTGCCAGCCTTCCTTCCTTCCTTCCTTCCTTCCTTCCTTCCTTCCTTCCTTCCTTCCTTCC
>NW_022160627.1:0-339 GCF_008728515.1 Papio anubis | reverse complement strand
TTTTTGAGATAGAGTTTCACTCTTGTTGCCCAGGCTGAAGTGCAATGGCACGATCTTGGCTCACTGCAACCTCCACCTCCTGGGTTCAAGCGATTCTCCTGCTTCAGCCTCCCGAGTAGCTGGGATTACAGGCGCCCACCACCATGCCCAGCTAATTGTTTGTATTTTTAGTAGAGATGGATTTCGTCATGTTGGCCAGGCTGGTCTCGAACTCCTGACCTCAGGTGATCCATCAGCGTTGGCTTCCCAAAGTGCTGGGATTACAGGCATAAGCCATCGTGCTTGGCTGCATTTTTTTTTTTCACTTATTTAGAAGGCTGATTTATTATCACCTCCTGC
>NW_022160626.1:0-340 GCF_008728515.1 Papio anubis | reverse complement strand
ACGGAGTCTCACTCTGTTGCCCAGGCTGGAGTGCAGTGGCACGATCTAGGCTCACTGCAAGCTCTGCCTCCCGGGTTCATGCCATTCTCCTGCCTCAGCCTCCTGAGTAGCTGGGACTACAGGCGCCCGCCACCATGCCCAGCTAATTTTTTGTATTTTTTTTTAGTAGAGAGAGGGTTTCACCGTGTTAGCCAGGATGGTCTCGATCTCCTGACCTCGTGATCCGCCTGCCTTGGCCTCCCAACGTGTTGGGATTACAGGCATGAGCCACCACGCCCTTCCTCCCTCCCTCCCTCCCTCCCTCCCTTCCTTCCTTCCTTCCTTCCTTCCTTCCTTCCTT
>NW_022160625.1:0-24473 GCF_008728515.1 Papio anubis | reverse complement strand
AGCAGGCTTCTAGGGTTCCCAATTCCAAGGCTTGCCTCTTGGACAGCATTTCTGGACTTTCTCTGTGCCAGAGGGGCTCCCAGTTCTCTAGAGGGAAAGATCCAGGCCTGGTAACATTCACCACAAGCTGACTGAAGAACTGTGGGCCTTGAGTGAACATTGGCAACAGTGAGCAGTAGTCACCATGGGTCTGACATGGTTGTCATCATGAGGAGAGACTTTTTGCTTGATAAAAGGAGAGGAAATAGTCAGAAGGGCTTTGTCTTGTGGCTTGGGTGTCATCTCAGCAGCAGTAGAATAGAGCACCAAGTAGATTCCTAAGCTTTCCAACTCTAGGCCCTGGCTCCTGGAAGGCATTTCTGGACCTGCCCAGGGCTGAGAGGGGCTCACTGCCCTGAAAAGAAAGACACAATCCTGGCTGGATTCACCACTTACTAACTGAAGAACTCTAGAACCTTAAGTGAACATAGGTGGTGGCTAGATGGTGATCACTGCTGACCTTGAGTGAGACCCAGGGCTGTGCTGGCTTTGGGTCTGGCCCAACACAGTCCCAGTGGTGGTGGCCACAAGGGTGCTTTATTCACCTTCCCCCCAGCTCTATGCAGTTTGGCATGGAGACAGAGACTTCCTTTGTTTGGGGGAACGTAAGAGAAGAGAACAAAAGTCTCTGCCTAGTAGTCCAGAGACATCTCTTGGATCTTAGCGAGGACCATCAAGGCAGCTTCTCTATGAGTCTGCAAGAGCCACAGAATTACTGAGCTTGGAGTACCTTCTAATGCAGATATGGTTGTAGTTACCAAAGTCTTAGATTACAACAGTCAGTTCTCTTTGAACACTTGGAAAATCTTCCCAAGAAAGAGGATACACAGAAGCCCATACTGCAAAGACTGCAATGAATACCTGACTTTTCAATGACCAGACATTGACAAACATTCAGAAGCATCAAGACCATTTAGGAAAACATAAATTCACCAGACAAACTAAATAAAGCACCAGTGATCAATCCCAGATTGACAAAGATATGTAATCTTTAAGACAGAGAATTAAAAATAACTATTTTGAAAAAACTCAATAAAATAGAAGATACTCCAGAGAAGAAATTCAAAATCCTATCAGATAAATTTTAAAAAGAAATTAAAATAATTTTTAAAAATCAAGCATAAATTCTGGGGCTTAAAAATTTAATTAACATGCTGAAGAATGCATCACAATCTCTTAGCAGCAGAATTCATCAAACAGAAAAACGAATTAGCAAGCTTGAAAACAGGCTATGTGGAAATACACAGTCAGAGGAGACAAAATGATAAGAAAGAATGAAGCACAACTTCAATATCTAGAAAAATGACCTCAAAAAGATAAGAGAGAGAGATAAGGGTAGAAACTTTATTCAAAGGGATAATACCAGAGAACATTCCAAACCTAGAAAAAGGTGCCAATATTCAAGTACTATAAGGTGATGGAACAAACAGCAGATTTAACCCAAATAAGATGACCTTAAGACACTTAATAATCGAACTGCCAAACGTAAAGAATAACAAAATGATTCTAGCAACAGCAAAAGAAAGAAACAAATAACATGCAAAGGAGCTCCAGTATTTCTGGCAGCAGACTTCTCAGTGGAAAACTTACAGGCCAGGAGAAAGTAGCATGACATATTTATACTTCCAAAGGAAAAATCTAGAATAGCATATCCATTGAAAATATTCTTCAAATATGAAGGAGAAATAAAGAATTTGCCAAACAAACAAACAAACAAAAACTGAGAGATTTCATCAATACCAGACCTGTCTTACAGGAAATGCTAAAAGGAGTTATATAAATTGAAAGAAAAATGTTGATACTGAAAAAAAAAATCATCTGAAAGTACAAAACTCACTGTTAATATTAAGTACAAGACAAAGGCAGATTATTGCAATACCATAATTATGTTGTGCTAACTACTTATATTTTGAGTAGAAAGATTAAAGATTAATTCATGTAAAATAGTAACTACAACAACTTTTGAAGACATAGACAATAAGATATAAGTAGAAACAATAAAAACTTAAAAAGTGAGGAATGTTGATTTAAAATGTAGAAATTGTATAAGTTTTCTCTTTGCCTGTTTGTTAGTTTATTTGTGTTTTGCAATCAGTGTTTTCAACAGTTTAAAACAATGGGTTATAAGATGTTCTTTGTAAGCCTCATGGCAACTTCAAATCAAAAAATAAAACAACAGATACACAAAAAAATAAGAAGCAGGAAATTGAAGCACACCACCATAGAAAATCGCCCTCACAGAAAAGACAGGAAGCAAGGAAGGAATAAAAAACCACAAAACAACCGGGAAACAAATAATAACATTGAATATAAGTGTGCTAAAGTCTTAAATCAAAGACATAGAGTGACTAAATTGGGGAAAATAAAACAAGACCCAACTATCTGTTGCTTGCAGAAAACACAATTCACCTATAAAGGTACACATATACTAAAAATAAAGACGTGAAACAGACATTCCATACAAATAAAAAACAAAACAAAAAAAAGAGCAGGAGTAGCTATTCTTATATTAGACAAAATTGATTTCAGAACAGAAACAATAAAGGACAAAGAAGGTCATTTTAGTGATAAAGGGGTCAATTCAGCAAAAAGGATGTAACAATTGTAACTATATATGCCCCCAATACTAGTGCACCCAGATTTATAACACAAGTATTATTGGAGCTAAAGAGAGAGAGAGAGACAGACCCTAAAACTTTAATAGCTGGAGACATCAAGATCCCACTTTCAGCATTGGACAGATCATCCAGACAGAAAATCAACAAAATCGGATTTAATCTGCACTATAAACCAAATGAACCTAATAGATACTTACAGAACATTTTTTTCCAGTGGCTGCGGAATGTGCATTCTTCCCCTCAGCACATGGATCATCAGGCTAGACCATATGTTAGATCACAAAACAAATGTTAAAAAATTCAAAAAAATTGAAATAATATCAAGCATTTATTTAATCACAATAAAACAAAATTAGGAGTCAATGACAGGAAGAATGCTTGATACTACAGAAACACATAGAAATTACACAATATGCTCCTGAATGACCAGTGGGTAAGTGAAGAAATTAAAAGGAAAATTAAAAGAAATTTCTTGAAACAAAATGGAAACAAAACATACCAAAACCTATGGGATATAGCAAAAGCATTATTAAGAGGAAAGTTTTAGCAATAAGCACCTACATCACAAAAGTAGAAAAACTTCAAATAAACAACCTAACAATTCATTTTCAACAAGTAGAAAAGCAAAAGAAATAAAAAACACAAAAAATCCAAAAAGTAAATAACATCGAAGTAGGAATAAATCAAATTAAAACAAATAGAAATACAAAATATCAATGTAATAAAAAAATTGTTGTTTTTGTTGTTGTTGTTTTGAGACAGAGTCTCGCTCTGTTGCCCAGGCTGGAGTGCAGTGGTGCCATTTTGGGTCACTGCAAGCTCCGCATCCGGGGTTCACGCCATTCTCCTGTCTCAGGCTCCCAAGCAGCTGGGACTACAGGTGCCCACTACCACCCCTAGCGAAGTTTTTGTATTTTTAGTAGAGACAGGGTTTCACCGTGTTAGCCAGGAAGGTCTAGATCTCTTGACCTCGTGATCCACCTGCCTTGGCCTCCCAAAGTGCTGGGATTACAGGCGCGAGTCACCGCTTCTGGCCAAAAATTGGATTTTTGAAAGGATAAATAAAATTGACAAACCTTTAGCCAGACTAACTAAGAATAAAAAATACCTAAGTGAATAAAACCTGAGATGAAAAAGGAAATATTACAACTGATACCATCAAAGTTCAAAGGGCCATTAGATGCTACTATCTATGACTAATTCTGCACTAATAAATTATGAAACGTAGAAAAAATAATGGATATATTCCTAGACAAATACAACATACCAAGATGGAATCATGAAGGAATCCAGAACCTGAATAGACTAATAATAATAATGAAATCAAAGGCATAATAAAACGTCTTCCAGCAAAGAAAACCCTAGGACTTGATGACTTTACTGCTGAATTTTCTCAAACATTTGAAGAAGAACTAGAATCAATTATAGTCAAAATGTTCCAAAAACAGGAGAGAATACTTTATACTCATGTTACAAGACTAACTTTACCCTGATACCAAACCAGATGAAGACACATCAAAAAAAAAACAAAAAACAAAAAAAAAACAACTCTACAAGACAATATCCCTGATGAACATTGATGCAAAAATTCTCAGCAAAATACTAGCATACTGCAGTTAATAACACATGTAAAAGGTCATTTATCTTGACCTTTTGGATAGGATTTATTTCAAGGGTAGAAGGATGGTTCAACATATGCAAATCAACTGATGTGATATATAAACAGAATGAAAAATAAAAACAATATCATAATTTTAATTAATGCTAAAAAAGTATTTGATAAAATATGTATCTTTTCATTTAAAAAACTTCAAAAAACTGGGGATAGTAGTAACATACCACAACATAATAAGAACCATATTTGACAAACTCACAGCTAGTATCATACTGAATATGTAAAAACTGAAAGCCTTTCCTCTAAGATCTAGAACACAACAAGGATTACTACTTTCACCACTATTATTCAGCACAGTGTTGGAAGTCCTAACTAGAGCACCCAGAAAAGAGAAAGAAATAAAAAGCATCCAAATGGGAAATGAATGAGTTACATTATCCTTGTTTGTAGATTATATGATTTTATATTTGGAAAAAATCTAAAGACTCCACCAAAAAACTATTAGAATGATACACAAATTCAGTAAAGTTGCAAAATACAAAATTAACACACAAAAAAGCGTTTCTATATGCCAATAGTGAACAATCTGAAAAAGAAGTCAAGAAAAGTAATTCAATTTACAGTAGCTATACATAAAATAAAATACCTAGGAATAAACTTAATCAAAGTTGAATATCTCTATAATAAAACTATAATACATTGATGAAATAAATTGGAGAGGACACAAAAAATGAAAAGGTATTCCATGTTCATAAATTGGAAGTATCAATATTGTTTAAATGTCCATACTACCCTAAGCAATCTACAAATTCAGTACAATTCATAACAAAGTATCTGTGACATTCTTCATAGAAACAGAAAAAAAAACTCCTAAAATTTACAAAATACCCAGAACAGCCTAAGGCATCTTAAGCAAAAACAAAACAAAACAAAACAAAAACTGGAAGAATCATATTACCCGACTTCAAATTATACTACAGAGTTGTTGTACTCAAAACAGCATGATACTGGCAAAAACAAAACAAAACAAAACAAACAAAAAACAGGCACATAGACCATTGGAACAGAATTGAGAACCTAGAAATAAATCCATACATCTACAATGAATTCATTTTCAACAAAGATTCTAAAAACATACAACATAAATTGGGGGAAAAGACAGTCTCTTCAATAAATGATGCTGGTAAAGTAGGATATTCATATGCAGACAAATGAAACTAGATCTCTATATTTCACCATATGCAAAAAACAAACAAAATGAATTAAAAACGTAAGTATAATACCTGAAACTGTGAATCTACTGAAAGAAAACATTGGGGAAACTCTCAAGGACATTTATCTGGGCAAAGATTTCTTGAGTATTGCCACAATAGCACAGACAACCAAAGCAAAAATCGATAAATGGAATTACCTCAAGCTTAAAACCTTCTGCAAAACAAAAGAAACAATCAGCAAAGTGAAGAGACAACTCACAGAATGAGATAAAATATTTGAAAACTATTATCTGTAAACAAGAGATTAATAAGCAGAATATACATGGAGCTCAAACGTCTCTATCTAAAGAACTAGTAATCTGATTAAAAGTAATCAAAAGATCTAAATAGACATTTCTCAAAAGAAGACATTTAAATGGCAAGCAGCTACATAAAAAGGTGTTCAAAATCCTCGCTCATCAGAGAAATACAAATCAAAACTACGGTGAGGTATCTTCTTACCGCAGTTAAAATGGCTTTTATCAAAAAAATAAAAAATAAAAAACAGGCAATAACAAATGTTGGTGAAGATGTGGAGGAAAGGAAACCCTCATACGCTGTTGATGGGAATGAAAAATTGGAACTGTCACTATGGAGAAGAGTATGGAGATTTCTAAGTAACTAAAAATAAAACAATCATATATTCCAGCAATCCCACTGCTAGGTATATACCCCAAAATAAGCAAATCAGTATATCAAAGAGGTATCTGCACTCCCATGTTTATTGCAGCACCATTCACAATAGCCAACATTTGGAAGCAACCTGTTTCCATCAATAGAGGAATGGATAAAGAAAATGTGGTGTGTGTATACAATGGGGTACTATTCAGCCATAAAAAGAATGAGATTCTCTCATTTGCAACAACGTGGATGAAACTGAAGGTTATTATGTTAAGTGAAACAAGCCAAGCACAGAAAAACAAACTTCATTGAATGTTCTTACTCATTTGTGGAAGATAAAAATTAAAACAATTGAACTCATAGAGATGGAGATTAGAAAGATGGTTACCAGATACTGTGGAGGATTGGGCGGGTGGGGAGGGATGGGTAATGGGTTCAAAAGTATAGTTAGATCAAATGAATAATGTATAATATTTGATAGGAAAATAAGGTTATAACAGTCAACAACAGTTTATTTTACATTTTAAAATAACTAAAAAATTTATGATTGGAATGTTTGTAACACAAAGAAATGATACAAACGCTTGAGGTGATGATGGATATCCCACTTACACTGATGGGATTATTACACATTGTATGCTTGAATCAAAATAGCTCATGTACTCTACAAATATATATATCTACTATGTACT
Organism: Papio anubis; assembly: GCF_008728515.1. Classification (NCBI taxonomy): domain Eukaryota; kingdom Metazoa; phylum Chordata; class Mammalia; order Primates; family Cercopithecidae; genus Papio; species Papio anubis. The sequence goes on along the minus strand of NW_022160625.1, from coordinate 17,635 downwards.
TATAAAAATTAAAAGTTAAAAAAAAGAAAAACAAAATAAATGTTGGATAATGGTAATAATATGTATTTAATTTTTCCTTTTATATTTCTACATGGGAAAAATTTGAAATTTTCTCATTAATATTAATCTGAAAAGACAACAATCTTTTTTTCATAGCAACAATATGTGTCATTGTTATGAGATGATTTCATCTGAAAAAAAAAATTTCCTAATAAGAAAAAAAAGAACAATAAATTACTTGTAGAGTTTTATTTTTTAAATTTCTCCAGAGACTTTAATAAATCATATAAATTAAATATAAAAATATTTTATTAAAATAACTTTTATTATTATTATTATTATTTTACTTTAATTCCTGGGAATTAGAATGTGCAGTTTTGTTACATGGGTATACACGTGCCATGGTGGTTTGCTGCACCCATCAACCTGTCACCTACATTAGGTATTTCTTCTAATGCTATCTCTCCGCTAACCCCCAACCCTCGACAGGCCCCAGTGTGTGATGTTCCCCTCCCTGTGTCCATGTGTTCTCATTGTTCAACTCCCACTTATGAGGGAGAACATGCAGTGTTTGGTTTTCTGTTCTTGTGATGGTTTGCTGAGAATGATGGTTTCCAGCCTCCTCCATGTCCCTGCAAAGGACATGAGCTCATCCTTTTTATGGCTGCATAGTATTCCATGGTGAATATATGACACATTTTCTATATTCAGTCTATCATTGATGGACATTTGGGTTGGTTTCAAGTCTTTGCTATTGTGAATAGTGCCTCAATAAAAATACGTGTGCATGTGTCTTTATAGTAGAATGATATATAGTCCTTTGTGTATATACCCAGTAATGGGATTGCTGGATCAAATGGTATTTGTAGTTCTAGATCCTTGAGGAATTGCCACACTGTCTTCCACAATGGTTGAACAAATTTGCATGCCCACCAATAGTGTAAAAGCATACCTATTTATCCACATCCTCTCCAGTATCTGTTGTTTCCTGACTTTTTTAATGATCACTATTCTAACTGGAGTGAGATGTTATCTCATTGTGGCTTGGATTTGCCTTTCTCTAATGACCGATGACAGCATTTTAAAAAAATGTCCCTTTGGAGAATATGTTCTAGTAGTATAAAGTACCATTTATAAGCATAAATGTTTTTAATCTCAAAAATTCCTAGGACTATCTTTAATAAACTCACAAAAGCCTTTTAAAAAGATTATATTAAGCACATACAATAAATATTTAACAATTACTTGTTTGATAATGTTATTTTAGTTTAAGGGTATAAATAGTGTTTTGAGTTTATTAAACAATCTAAGGTTTTAATCTACATTATCACATGCATATTATCACTCATAAGAAATCTATGTTAATATACATTATAGGTAAACTCTATGTAATTAATACATATGGTATTTTATGCCAGAGTATATAAATATGTATCTTTAAATGTTAATGTTATAAATAGACTTATTAATACAGTTTCTCATTATAAGCATTTACCTTCTGCAATGTTAAATATTTTAACAGTTTTTATTATTATGGGTTCTTTCAGAATTTTTTATAGGTGTTTATATGTGTCTTCCTTATAAAGGTATCTTATTACTAAAATGGCCCTCAGAGATATCGGATTCTAATCCCTAGACCCTATAAAAATTACTTTCTTTGGAAAAAGTGTCTTTGCAGATGTGATTAAATGAAGAGTCTTGAGGTGCCATGATTCTACGGAATTATCCATCTGGGCATTAAATGCAATCACAGGTATCCTTATAAAATGGAGGCACAGATAAATTTGACACACAGAGAGGAGAAGGCAATCGGAAGATGAGTAGACAGAGATTGGAAGATGCTGGCTTCAAGGTTGTGGTGATGTAGCCACGAGCTTAGAAATGCTGAATGTTAGCCTTCTGGAAGCGTGGAGACCTAAGAAATTGATTCGCTCCTTAGAACCTCTGCAGGGCGCATGCACCTACTGACATCTTGATTTTGACCTAGCAATACTTACTTTGGACTTGTGGCCTATAGAAACTATGAGAGAATAAATATCTGTTATCTTAAGCAAGTAAGCTTGTGATCAGTTTTTAAAGCAGCCACGTGACACTACAACACATGATTGACAAAATCTACAATCTGTTTTACAGACGTATTACAATAATTACATATTGTGGGCATATTTTATTTATGCTATAGAATTCTTATTGAGAACCATAAAGTATAAACACCGCATGTTTTCACTCATAGGTGGGAACTGAACAATGAGATCACTTGGACTCAGGAAGGGGAACATCACACACCGGGGCCTATCATGGGGAGAGGGGAGGGGGGAGGGGAGAGGGATTGCATTGGGAGTTATACCTGATGTAAATGACGAGTTGATGGGTGCAGCACACCAACATGGCACAAGTATACATATGTAACAAACCTGCACGTTATGCACATGTACCCTACAACTTAAAGTATAATAATCATAAATAAATTTTTTTAAAAAAGTGCTTTTATGGCCACATTTCCAAATATTTTTATTAAAGATTTAATAATTTCATTAATACTTTCACATAAAATTTTTAAAAGTATGTCTTTGTAGTTTGACAGAAACTGTGCAATTTCTATCTAAAACTACGATATGAGTTTACATTTCCAACATAAATAACTATTTCTTCACATACTCAACAAAAATAAATATTATTGGTTTTAATAATTTTTATTAATCTACCTCAGTTTACTATAATATGCATTTTGAAATGAATATGAGCTTCATTATAATGTGTTTGTCAGAAATTTATATATTACCAAAATAAATATTATCAATGATAAGCAGAGATATTAGAACATTCATCTTGTTAGTGAAATTACTGTTCTCAGTCATATTTATTGAAGCGTAATTTAAATACAAATGTTTACAAATTTATTCTACAATTTCATGAGTGCTAACTAAAATATGCAGTTCTGTATGATAACGATCACAATAACAGTAAAGATTAATTCCATCACCTCCCAAAGTTCTTTCTTGTCCTTTTCTAAAGAAAAACTTTCTGTTGCCCCAAATAAAAATTAACTTTTTTCTTAATTATTAAGATTTTAAAACCCAAGCTGACATATGCACATTTGTGTGTGAGTGTCTCTGTGTGTGTAGAATCAGATACTTAAATTTAAAAAAATTAATATGTGTCTGTTGTACTTTAAGATAATTTAAGATAAAATGACATTATAAATTATCATGGTGCTACTAAAGCAGCTCCTTGGGGAGTGCGGGGGAGAAAGAAAAAGGAAAACTTAGATTTTTGTCCTGTGGCTGGGAGCAAAAAAAAAAAAAATGACAAGAAAGAGAATTTACCATTTTATGTTTTGTAATTCATGAATGTACATAGAGTATAATAAAAATTTTTGATCTAATATTTAAACTTCGTGTTTTACATCAGGGTAGAGTGGTTTTCAAAGCTTTATCATATGATGTTGATGGCACATATGCAAGTATGATTATAAATAGGAACAAGCTTTTAGGACATTTGCAATAAAATATTGATAGCAATAGAGAAAATTTTCAAGTAATGCCCAAAGCTAAACACTAATAGAATCAGTATGTAATTGACATAGTTTGCCCATCCCATAGGTCTTAATTTCCAACTCTTGCTTGAGGAAATTGTGTTTCCTTAATGATCCTTCTACTATTGTTGGAAAAAATGTTAACTTTCATCTTTAGATATTCCCAAAATTAAGTAATTGAATTATTTCCCATTATACTTTTGCAAAGCGTATACTTTATTGAAGCTCTTGCCAAATTAAAACAAACATACTAAATGTTAACGCGAAATATAGTGAAATAAATATATGGTCCACATACATTATGTAAATTTATTTGTATTGTGTGTATATACACACACACACTACATACACATAAGAGAAATATACTATGTATTTGTATAAAATTGTGTAGGAGATATGTATATATTCCATAATTATATATAAGTGAATATATATTACATATTTACATAAATTAAATATGAGGATATATATTCCATAATTATATAAAAGTAATTATAGTACATAGTATGCAATTATGTAGGATATATATATATATAAAACCTATATATGCATTTCTGTTAAAGGAATATTAAATATTGGCCTGAATATCTAAATGCATTTTTAACCACAGATAAATTTTTTAAACTATATATTATTGATTTTCATGTATCTTCCTATTAATCTTGTAAAATTTAATGACGAAATCCTTCAATCCATTACTAAAGTATCTAACCATATTTTAAAAATTTTCTACATGATTCTCAATAGAGAATGGATTTATGACTGTCTTCAGAATGGTTTGTGTTTTTCAACAATTTCCCCCCACTTTCTTTTTCTTTTCTTTTCTTTTTTTTTTTTTTTTTTTTGAGATGCAGTCTTACTGTGTCACCCAGGCTGGAGTGCAGTGGCGAAATCATGGCTCACTGCAAGCTCTGCCTCCCGGGTTCAGGCCATTCTCCTGCCTCAGCCTCCCAAGTAGATGGGCCTACAGGCGCCCGCCACCTCGCCCGGCTAATTTTTTGTATTTTTAGTGGAGACGGAGTTTCACCATGTTAGCCAGGATGGTCTCGATCTCCTGACCTCGTGATCCTCCTGCTTCGGCCTCCCAAAGTGCTGGGATTACAGGCTTGAGCCACCCTGCCTGGCCATGTCCCCCTTTTTTATATCACTCTACAAACACTTATTTTCCAGAGTATACTTAAGCATTAAATCTATACATAAATCAAATTTAGAAATCGATCATCATTTAGTCATCTGAGGGAAGATGAGCTTTCTTCCTAATGAAGACTTCTAATTTTGATGTATTAGAAACTTTGCCTTTAAATCTGTATATTTTTACATAAGACCTTGATTTTAGAAAGCATATTTTAAGCATTGAATGGGTAATGTATTAACTCAGAAAAATCTGATAATCTCATTACAGTAATTAGTTTCAGGCAATATTCTATAACTCATTCTAAACAAATGAAATGGTTAACAAAATGAGATGAGTAAGTAGAGAGCCTGAGGAATTCTCTGGGCATAGGTCTCAGTCAGACCCAGAAGGAAAACCTCTGGCCAATTAGACATCGCTGCTGGGGATAGGGAACAGTTCAGAAAGAAGAAAGAAAAGAATGAAATTAATTGAAAGCCATTTGCAACAGATTCGGTACTTATTACCTGAATGTGATATGAAATCTGGATTGACTGTTTCCAACGTTTCTATTCAGACTATGATGTGAAATGGGTATTATGAAATATCTACTGAAAAAACTTTATATTCTATTCTGGTAGCAATGTGAAAATATATCAGCAAGTTCTTTCTATTGTGCCTGTACCTTTCTTTAATGATATTCCCTGACCTTCAAATTTCAGATCTTCTCACCTCTCATAGACTAATTTGTATTTTTTAAATCAATACTTTCTCTACAGCAGATAATTCCCCAATACATGTTTTAGTATCTCTGGTTTCAGCACACACACTCAAATAGACGCAGAATTTTATTTTTTCCTTGACTTATGTCACTTGTAGTTTCTAAATTTGGGGGCATTCTGTACACACACTCATACAAAAATGTATATCCAAGAGTTTCCTATACCTGCTTTCTCTCTTGCCATATATTTTGTCACGGGTCAACCCACTGCAATCTGAATTTCATACTTTCCAGACCTCTCACTGAAACAATCCTTATTGATGTCTCCAATGAGTACTTACAATCAAATTATCAAATCATTCAAATTATCTTAATCTACTTTTTCTAACTAGCCTACTTGGTCCTAGAATAAAATGTAAGCTCCTCATCAGAACCCAAAAGGAGTTCAGCTTCTAGCTGTTTCTCATGCCATTTGATACCATTCCTCTCTTTGCTAACTCAGAGCCACTACACTGACATCCTCTGTTTGCCTCAAAATTCAAAAATCAGAAAGTTGAAAAATAATGTTCACATGATCACAAAGGATGGAATGACTTTAATTTCATTCTATGTTTCCATTCAATTTTCTAAACTTAAAACATTTGGAGTAATTTTTACCTTCCAGTTCTTCATGTGAATTTGAAACCTTAGAGGGTTGCCAATGGCATTTTATAGCAATTTGCTTCATACTTGTAAAAGAGACAGGGTCATGCTAACCCCATGAAAAATAATTGTCTTACTGTGATTTTGACTAAAACTGAGCTACTTAAAAATTCGATGGTATATATGACTTTAAAGGAAGACAATTAAGCAGTGTGTTTTCTATAAATAATATTTAAAGAAATAAAGTCTGGGAATGCTGATAATGATGATGATACTTATATTCAGGTTTTTAATTTTGAGTAACAATTTTTGAGTAATGAAATATACCCATGACCTGTGTTCAAGGTAGTGAAGTTCCTGACATTTTTTGAGTTCAAAGTTTTTATGAATGATTGGGTTGTGAGGTGAGCTGATGCAATTCTTAGCAGCCTACAGTGAATGCAGCCGCTAGATAAGAGTGTCTGTAAGACAGAGAGAGTTTCTTGTCCTAATGAGGTCAAGTTATGCAATCCTGCATAACTATTTTATTCTCCTAGGTGGGGAGTGGTGCAGAGGAAAGTCTGATGATTGATGTACTTGAAATCTGAAAATATCTATTTGAGCCTGACTCTGCTAGTTTGCAGCTATGCTTTGTAACTTTGGGCATCACCTCTGACCTTCAGATGCTTTATCTGAAAAACTGAGAAAATACTACATTCCTTAAGTCTCTTCTTTGCTTAATAGGAAGATCCTACAAAGCATTGGCAAACTTGCCTAGCAGTAGAACATGATATAAAAATAAGTTTATATTATTTATTTTTATTTTATTTTATTTTTACTAATAAAGTATGCGTGGACATTGATGTTTTTTCTTGCAGTTTGAACACTTTGGGCTATATGGTAGGCACTATGTTTGGATCGCAGCCATGATGAAAACATCAGATACATTCTGGATTTTTGGTGTGGGGAGTGCTGAGAAAGTGGGGACTGAGATATCTTCCTTTTGTTTTACCAACTAATCTAAGGCAAGCGATACAAAGATCCACCTGTGATGAAGAACCCACATGGTTTGGATAGACAGGGCTTTTAGTTATCTCTCTTGTTCCCCCTGTGCTACAACCAACATTTTAAATTTTCACCAGCCTACTCAGCAGAAAGTCCTGAATTCTCATTTTCAGCTGCTAGGACGTTCTCTTATGCATTTAGATTTTACCTTATAACTATGATTAAAATATTTTCTGTGTCATAGATGTACAACCAACTTTCTTTCCATTTTAATTTTGATCCAGTCAGCCAGGACATGGTCTAATATGCAGTAGAGAAAACAGTAAAACACATAACATAGACTCTTTGAATTTAAAATAATGAATGCTATGATACTCCTTACTTTCCTTTCCCTGTTTTGCCAATTGAGTAAAAAGCACAGTAATGGAACTAATTCATCAAGTTAAAGACCTATCACATAATTATCTATTCCTTTCATAGTTCTGTACAATCCATTCTCAAGTGCAGTTGAATATATCACTATCAGATGACATGATTTAGGTAATTTTCTCCATCTTAACTTTCATCATTTTTGCTCAAAGCACCGTATCTCTTACTTAGTATCTCACTGTTATCCTAACCAGTCTATCTACAGGTTTTCTTGTCCCTGTACAATCTTTTATTCATGAAAAGCTGGTTTCATATTTTCAAATATAATCAGATCATATAACTTACTTGCTTAAAAAGAGTGAGACTCCGTCTCAAAAATAAAAGCCTCAACATTTCTCTATTAAATATAGGATCTGAAGTCAATCCCATGGAACAAATAATCTTGAAAGGTTTCTAGATGGTCTTTTTGACTTCACTTCGCTCTGTTTCAAAGAGGTTCACCAAGTCCCAAGAAAACAGAGCAGCTTTCTGCTCATTGAACCCAGAGAGCCTAGTTCTACACTGAAGTTTTTATTTATTCTTCTCTCTGCCTGGAAGAAATCTACTTCCTTTTACTCTTCAAATAACAAGATATTTTTCATCCTTCATATTAGGGCTTCTTTAACCACCTCCAGATTTCTTTCTGTCTTTCAAATCTTACAGCTTTCATAACACTTGAAACCATTTTACCTAATCTGCTCTTTAAAATAGAGACAATCACTGTTTTCTTTATTTCTGGGTGTTTAATATGTAAAAGAGATGTAGTAGATATGATGATATGGTAGGGGACAATATGAATGTATTGAGTATGTGAGTGAAAGATGTTATGCTTTTTTATGATATAAAGAATGGATAGATTTTGGTATATTTTTAAGCACAAAAATGGGTCAGTTTTGGAATTTTATTCAACACTGAGGCAATAATGTAGAAGATGGCTTTTTAATACCTAATATTCTGATTTCATTAATTGTCCAAATGAAAAATATCCTTGAGAAGAAGTTTCGACTAAATACATAATTTCTTGACTAAGTCTTGTCTTAGTCTTTCATATCCAAAAAAATATTTCGGGATGCCACACTAGTGCAAATACCCTAGTGGATGCAATTATAGACAGAATAATATTTTTCATTTTATTGATAAAAATAATTACTTTTTAAAAACACTAACATTAATGCATTAATGAAAAGCCCCTACATGTATTATAATTAGAAATGAGTAAAAATCAATATTCTATAAGAATATTTGTATGACTTTAACAAACCTAATTCCTCTGCTTTTTATACAGTTGTCTTCAGGAAAATCACCTTGTTTAAATAAATAAAAGCATTTATTAGTGTTATAGTGAGAAATAGTAAATATGATAATATTATAGAAACTGAAAAAATTACATTGACGTTGTATGTGCAGGAGTAATACTGAACGTATATGGATAGATATGAGTAATTTTGGAAGCAACCTGGATATCAAGTGAAAGAGATGTAATGATGTTTTTTGGAATGATTAAAAGTAAAAGAAGAAAAAGTATAGAGGGAGGTTTCAGGGTAGAATCCGACTTGATTAATTATTTTGAGTGAAGAAATAATTTCATATGAAAGTGAAAATAGAAGCTAAATGCCTTAATTAATTTATAGATAAATCAACCAAAGTAATATCCTTCTGATAAAGTATATTAAGCAAAATTAAGTAGAATTTTCAATAAAAATGAAGACACCATCTATAGAGATTAGTTATTTATATTTTAAGTCTGCCTGCCTTTAAGATGGTTTGGATATAACTCTATCCTAATGTGGATTGTGCAGGAAATCACATTTGATTCCTTCTAGCTTTTCCTGTGTTTGTGTAAAACTACATTTCCCTCTTCAGGCTATATGAACAATCATGCTTTGACTGTTCTTTATAATGATCAACTATTGGTTTCATATGCTTGTGGTGAAGTGGCAATGTCAGCATAAAAGAGATTTCAAGAAAAAACACATATGCAGATAAATCTGGTGAAAATTTCAACTATTTGATGGAAGCTGAAACTTCTCCCAGTTACTAAAAATGTGTCCCTTATTAATATAAACTGGTCACACCTATTAGATTTTTCTTCAATAAAATCACATATCTGATTTAATAGTTGAGTAGCTTTTGTGGAACAGCATGCTATTGTTTCAAAATGATTGAGATCGTTTTTGCATCGCTTCTCAATTTATAATATTTGTTGAAATTTTCATATTTACCTTTACGTAATAAGCATTTTATTTTTTGTTCAGTGAAATGTAACTCTTCTCAGAAAATTTGTACATTGATACTTTCAAAGTATACTAACATTTATATTAATACCCTGACTTACTCTTAGATACTAAATTGTCTACTAAGTTGTCCTCTGAGTTACTAAACAATATATTTTTTTAATTTTAAAAATGTAATTTTTAAAAGTCACAAGCACTTTATGTAAGAGTTTCTCAACAGCAGCATTATTGCTCTTTTAGGCTGGATAATTATTTGTTACATGGGACCTGTTTTAGGAGTTTTAGACTGTCCAGCAGCACCCATGGATTTTACTCATAGAGCCATTATCACCTCCGCACTGGTGTTAAAAACAAGAATGATTTCACACCGTGCTAAATATTCCTTGAGACAAAATAGCCTCTGACTGAGAGCCAGTACATTAAATAAGCTAAAATACACAGATCTTAATTGCATTGTTTAGTTTTGATAAATTCATTTTCTCATGTAACCCATCTCCTATTAACACTAAGAACATTTTGTTCACCATAACATATTCTATAGTGCTGCCTTATTCCATTTATAATGGAATAAAAAATAAAATCCTTCAAAACATAGCTAATGAAACTTTAAAAATCTGTATAAGGCAAGTTAAGAAACATTATTAAAAATCATCTAAATAATCAAGAAGGTATTTAATGCTCATGGATTCAAAGAGTTAATTTAGTTAGGCAGTCAATTCTTCCTAAGTTGACATAAAAGTTCAGTTTCAATTTTACCAAATTTAAATCAAATCAACACCTGAGCAGAACAGAAGCACTTTAAGAATAACAATATGAGGAGTCCTGTGGACTTTCTCCATAGAGAATCAAGTATAACTGGTTGAAATTTAAAAATAAATTAAACAAACAAAAAACATTTAAGAGTACTCACTATAAAAACTTTTAAAGAAATTATTACTGATATCCTAAGAGAAGATAAAATGGAATCACATAAAGTACTCAATTCACACCACAGAAGGCAAGTAAAGAGAGGAAGATATGAAAAGAACCAAACAAGTCCCACTTTAGTAAGGAGTACAAATATGGTAGATATTACTCTAACTATTTCAACAATCACTTTAAATATGCATGGTCTAAATAAAACAAATTAAAAGCAGAGAAAGATAGATATAAACATTGTCAAGTAATTATTACTACAGCAAATCTAAGAAGGTATATAAAGAGCTATGTATAATGTATACCACAACTACATAAGATGTATTTCAGCTTTTCAAGGCTGTGTCAATACTTGAAAATATTATAAAATAATGTAATTTACCACATCAACAGGCTAACAAAAACATCATGGGATGATATCCATCTATGCAGAAAAAGTGTTTGACAAGATCCAACACATTTTTTCATGAAAAGAATCGTAGCATATTAGAAATAGTGGAGGATTTATTCAAATCAATAAGGAATATATTTTTAAAAAGTAGAGTTAACATCATATCCAGTAGAGAGAAGCTAGATTCTATCAGCCTATGACTGGAAACAAGGGTAATATGTCACCTCTCATGTCTCCTATTCAACAGTTTGCTAAAATCCTGACTAATGCAACAAGACAAAAAAGAAAATGAAAGTTACACAGTTTGAGATGGAAGAAATAAAACTATCTATGTTCATAGATAACATGATTGTCTAGGTAAAAAAATCCCCAACCATTGACCAAAAGAAAATTCAGACATGAATAAGCTGTTGCTGCAAAGTTGTAACATACCAGTTTAATGTACAAAAGGTTGTTGCTGCTCTATATACCTTTGATAGACAACTGGAATTTGAAACAAAAAATACAATACCATTTTTAACAGCACTAAACAACGTGAAGTACTTTGGTATAAATCTAATAAAATATGTATACCATCTATATACCCACTCTTCCTTTGTCTAAGAGAAAAATGATGACATAAAATTTCCTCTGGATCAGAGCATATATCGTATTTTTTACAACATTACTGAAACTCAAGTTAACATTATAAAAAGTACGTTAATAGATATCACAACGTTCTATAGGGACAACAACTTCTGAATTGTAGGGACATGGTGAGTTCAGTTAATTCCATGAACATCTGCCTTAACGATGGCAATAAATTACGTTCTATGTAACAGTACACATATTGGAGCATTATTAGATGGACAATGAGGTACAGAATAGCTCAAGAAACAATCATAAAGAAAGTGTAGGGGGAGGGAGAGAGAAAGGTAAAGCACATCTATATCCAGATTATGTGTCTATTCCAGGACAAATAACGACTTCATTTATTATCAGAAGGGTCCAGTTTGTTTCCCACCATTGATTGGCTGGTTACTGTCCTCAGGGAATTGTGATTTATCAGTAACATTTTTGGTATTGAACAGTTGGACAGTTGGACACTTATTCCACATAAAGCTTATTGAGAAATAAAACACATATAAAACCTTCATCTCACTACCCTATAAATGTGATTATTCATTAGTCCATTGAGCAAAGTTTGAGGTGGTCACATAGGAAAATTGATAGGCATCTATCTTTTCTACTGAGTTACTCATGGGCTCTTCTAGAGTGCATGTACTTTGGCGAGCATGGGACACAAACATGCTCACAGACTGTGCATATTCTGTGAGGTACCTTGAACATACTGCTTTCCCAGAATTACTTGCTACCCCTTCTCAGTCTCATCTCTTCCAAGTACCCAGTCATCTAGCTAAACAATTAACAATTGCCCAATAATTAGTGTAAATTAATTGTTCTCAATGTGAGAGGGAACAATGATGGAAACTTTTTTTTTGTTTTCACCATGCTACTGGCATTTTAGTGGGCAGAGGCAAAGGATGCTATGAAGCATCCAGCAATGCACATGGACAGCACTCCATGACAAGGATTTTCTGGCACAAATGTTAAAAATGTTGACATTCTGACACCCTTGTATAAATCTGTAACTCTGGACTCTCTTGTATTAGGGAAAAGTTGACAATCAAATGTACTGATGAAAGTTCTACCTCATGGAAATGTATGTTTCCCCTGTGTTTTATAGTTATACCTAAGAAATACTGCAGTGCTACCTCAGTTTATTTTAGAAGGTCAGTTTAAGCAAAGATTATTTATAGGTAAATCAAGCCTACCTCTTTTCTTTTACTTTCAACTTTTTAATGGAAATCCACATAAGTTTATGGGAAGAGCTGAGAGAGGACGCAAGGCTGCTGTCATGGAGAAATAAGAAACTACCATGTGTAACCTACTTGGTCTTTTGGATTTGAATAGGTCCTACCGCATATTTGTCCCTTTCACTTCATTATGGAGTAGCTTTGTATACTGAGATTTAAGACTTAAGACTAACAGATCATGGAGAATATTTAATGGTTCAAAATATTTTTCCCTCCAATTTTAAGAATATTCAGTTTTTCAGAGTCCAGTTACAAGGACAGAAATATTTCTCAAAAGGGATATGGGTTGCTCCCAGAAAGGTTCATCGCTTTATACTGAAACTCCAATAGACTAAACTTAGAGCTTTCTACTTGCCACAGAAACTAAGCAAAACATTGTGGGTATGGTGATTAGACCCAGGGAAATGAGCAGTGTGGACCTCAGCTTGAACAATTTCAAGAATCTTCTGAATTGGGTTGTACTAAAAACATGGTAACTGGTTACATCAAATTTTGGCCCCAGAATCCAGTGATGCTATCAAACATTTTACCTGTTTCCTGGAATGGTGTAATGCAAAATGCATCAAATTGTGTTTGAATTTGGAGGAAGTGTGTTTATATCACAAAGACTGTTATACTCCATCACAGAAATGTCAATATTTAGAATATCTATGGAGATTTGTTCCGTATTCTAGTATTTATGCCGCTTACTAAGGGATCTTGAGGTAGTCCTACTTATTGTTTACCAGGTGTATTAGTCCACTCTCATACTGCTGTAAAGAGCTTCTAGAGACTGGGTAATTTATAAAGGAAAAAGTTTTAATTGACTCACCATTCTGCAAGCCTGGGGAGCCCTCAGAAAGCTTGCAATCATGGTGGAAGGGGAAGCAAACTTGTCCTTCTTCACATGGCAGCAGACGAGAGAGAAGTACAGAGTGAAGGGATAAAAAGCCCCTTATAAAATCATCAGATCTCATGAAAACTCACTCACTATCATGAGGACAGCATTGGGGAACCGCCCCCCAATTCAATTACTTCCCACTGTGTCCCTCCCAGAACACATGGGGATTTTGAAATTATAATTCAAGATAAGATTTGATGGGGACACAAAACCAAACCATATCACCAGGTTTGATAAATTTTGCATTGGCAATTTAGTAAAAAATATGATGTCCATGGGATAAAAACATTAAGCAAAATTAATTAAAATATAATAAATTTTATTACCATATAAGTGATAAGCAAGTTAGAAATTCTAAGACAGTTTTCTGAACATTTCTTATCCAAGTAATATTCTGTATGCAATTTATCTAATGAACTGTCATTTCTTCTTTCTGCCGTCACCCCTACCAAGCCATGTTGCAAACCACTGACTTACTAAATTTTCTAAAGACTACCTCTGATTATATGGCTATCTTCTCAGAAAACTTCCTTGGTACCATATTGCTTGTAAAATAAATTCAGATTCCTCAGTGATACCAAAATATTCATTATTTAGTCTTTCCCTGTACTTGTAGCCTACCTCTCACTATTCCCATATAAATATGCCACACAGGCATCATACTGGTCTTTTCATTAGAGTCTTAAGAATATTTAGGTTTTCTATTGAGGATACTTTTTAAAAAGAGTTGTATCAAAATGGATAATTGATATTTTAAATATTCACACTGAAGAATCTTCAACCAAATTAGGTAATATGCAATTCTTAGATATAATTTCTGTAGTAATTGTTGGTAAAAGACCTTACCTCTTATGCACAAAGTCACTGTGCTCATTAGTAAGAATATAGCAGGAAATGTGACCCACAGATTCTTGCTCCTGTGATCTTCATTCTAGCAGGTAACACCTAAATCACATATTCAATTTCACAGCTTGTGACACTCACAATATGTTTAATAAATGAATGGTCATGAATAAATTGTTACCAATCTGTGCTGAAATAAGTACAGAAATTGAGAAGAAAATCTTAGAGCAATGTGATATTGTCTCTGTAGCCAAGTATGTGATAAGTGGACTGATTTCATTAAAAGTTGGGGTGCTGTTAAATTTGCATGGTACTCCACGTGTGGGGTAACCTGTGTGTTATTATCAAACTGTGGGGACTGGGGAGTCTAATTTTGGCCACCGATAATTTAAAGAGTAATGATAGAACAAAATATTTCTTTAAAATTCTGTTAAGTCCAATAAATATGAACCACAGATATATTGAAGTATGTAACCTTCCGATATTTTTGCATACTTGTGAGCTGGTTTCATGAAGAAATATCACCTAAAATACTAAGAACAAATATAAATTAACTAAATTATTGAGTTTGGGAATCATGGGATGAAGAAGTTTCTGAATAGAAAAAGAGTGTGTGTCAAAGCATCTCTCTAAATATTATACCTCTAAAGGAATTTTGATGGAAAAATTGACAGCTGCTTATTATTATTTTTCTCTCTGCGTTCTGAACCTCACATTGATCAAGCTCACAGACCATTATCTTTTTATCTTAGTTATTGTAAGCCTTATTTTTTGAGTCACAAATAAGCATATTTTACGCTATGCCTTAGCCGACACCTTGGAAGATAATAACGAGGAAAGGTATGTTTTACTGAGTATA
Source organism: Papio anubis (assembly GCF_008728515.1). Classification (NCBI taxonomy): domain Eukaryota; kingdom Metazoa; phylum Chordata; class Mammalia; order Primates; family Cercopithecidae; genus Papio; species Papio anubis. The sequence goes on along the minus strand of NW_022160625.1, from coordinate 2,256 downwards.
AGAAAAAAGTATTTGTGTCTGGAATATGGAAACATAAATCATTCTCTGCTGAAGAAAGAATTTGATAGAACAGTCTTCCAAGAGGTTATGGCTGTGGGAGTAAAATTAAAAATCTTGCTTGATTAAACTCTGCACTGGTTTTCTTTGAATTATCCTAGAGCATTCGTCTAGTCCTTGGAGGAGGGTAGTACATTTAAAAAGGTGTATATTGAAGAAGATTTACTTCATTCATTTAACATAATCCTCATCCTAGTTGCTGTAGTAACACCCATATTTAGAGATGAATAAATAAGAAAGTATTTTACACCTTATATTCTTTATATCTGCTCTTTTTTCTTTTAAAACAAATATTTTTTTGAAATTGCTTATTTTTCATGCTGAGTTTGGGTGGTACATTTTGGCCAATATTATTTTTTATCTTAACTTATAATTTGATAATGTGCATATCTTGCAGTAAACTTTAAATCAACTATGCATAGCTTTTTAAATAACATGTTTATATTTTAAAAAGTGATAATGGCAATTCATGTGAAGATTGTATATATATCAAACAAAAATCAATAAATATTAATTTTATTTTTTAACAATATTTTTTCATTTTTAATGGCTGAGCTAAAGTGTGAAAACAAAATTTATATTGATGTTGATCAACACGTCTTTTGATTATTTAAAAAATCCATTATGACAGAAGAATGCACTTTTGCATTCTTAATCCCTGATTGTTAATTGTCTTAAAAATAATTTTGTTATTTAAAATTATGGATGAACAATGGAACCAAATTAAACTTAATGGAAAATATTGCAACTTTGTTTTTCTAAAAAATACAATTAGTTTTTCAGCAAAGTTAATTTTAAGGAGTATCAATGGAAAATAATTTCTCTCCTTAAGTGGCAGACCCAGCTGAGTTCTTAGGTGTAGATTTTCAATACCGCAGCTAGGGAAAAAGGGAAAAAATAATGAATCCTACGCATGTGCATTCTGATGTTCCCTAAGAGATGGGGAATTTAATTATGCTGATCTAATTATATACAAATCTACTTTGTCTGATTTGATTACAAGAAAATCTAGGTTTTGTGTAAGGTTACTGCTGAATCGGGACTACTTTAATTTCTGCCAAATCTAGTTTGCTTGCTCTTTTCATGACTAAAATTATGTAGCTCATAGCTACAACAAAATTAACATTTTGTTACACAGGGTATTTATCTGTGTAATTCCTCTATCCAAAAAAGCAATAAAATATAATTTAAAAACGTAAAGGAATGACTGGAATGAGCACAAATAGCACTAAATTCATAGAGGGCAAAATAAGAACTTGTAGGTTTTACAGATATGAAAAATGTATTAGCTATTTCAAATGTAAATAACTTCCTAGTAACTCTATGTATATTTACATCATTTATAGACCCAGTGAGCCATTTATAACTTAGAGAAAAGTTATATTGTTATCACAAATAAGTGATGGTAGATTGGAAAAGATAAACACCATGGCTTGCAAAGAAGGAATAATATCTCCAGATCCTTAGAATTTATTTTCAGCCTAGGAATACAGAGGCTTATTTGTTGGTATCAACTCACGGTTTCTTGAGTTGCTGTCTATTTTCTCTTGTGAGAAAGTGAAACCAGGGAAAACATCTTCAGACTGTAAAACTTGCTCAAGGAAACAATTGCTGAAGTTGATTTAATAAGGGTCTGGATAAGTCCTTAGCATATGTGCTACTTTGGCTTTCAAGAATGGGGCAAAATGGATGGGCTCAGCATGTTCTTTTCATAGCACCACATGAGTATAATTGATTGCCTCACATAGCTGCGATACCTTTTCTGAGAAGGCTAAGTAGCCTTGTAGAAATAGTGACTTATCAACATCATATAATACTGTCTTAGAAAAATAAGTTGACTTTTTTTTTTTTACTAAAAGTGATTATTTTTTTCCACCTTTAGCTGACAGATTTTAATTTATTTCTCTAATATCTTAGGAAATTATTCTCAAAACAAGCAAATGCAAACCAACAAACAAAAACTGGCATAGAACGTGATATTATGGACACCTGGTACTACAAGGAGTAATTAATGCTTAAAATAACTGGCATTGATACTCTAAGAAGAAGTATAGTATCATTAATGTAAAATATTAAATAAAATGAAAGCAAAATGGAAGGAAGGATGTAAGGAATGAAAGAAAGAAGAAAAGAAAGACAGAAAGAATGAAAGAATGGAAAGAAAGAAAGAAAGAAAGAAAGAAAGAAAGAAAGAAAGAA
>NW_022160624.1:0-340 GCF_008728515.1 Papio anubis | reverse complement strand
TGTGTGTGTGTGCATGTGTGCTGCGTGTGTGTGCTAGCTGTGTGGGTTTATCAGTGTGATGCAGTCAGGTCACTGCCCTATTGACAACACACAGTTAGCACACACACGCAGCACACATGCACACACACACAGCATACATCCACACACACAGCTAGCACACACACGCAGCACACATGCACACACACACAGCACACATGCACGCACACAGCTAGCACACACACGCAGCACACATGCACACACAGCATACATCCACACACACAGCTAGCACACACACGCAGCACACATGCACACACACAGCTAGCACACACACGCAGCACACATGCACACACACGCAGCACAC
>NW_022160623.1:0-340 GCF_008728515.1 Papio anubis | reverse complement strand
TAGTTTCTTTTTTTTTTTTTGAGACGGAGTCTCGCTCTGTCGCCCAGGCTGGAGTGCGGTGGCCGGATCTCAGCTCACTGCAAGCTCCACCTCCCGGGTTCACGCCATTCTCCTGCCTCAGCCTCCGGAATAGCTGGGACTACAGGCGCCCGCCACCTCGCCCGGCTAGTTTTTTGTATTTTTTTTTTAGTAGAGATGGGGTTTCACCGGATTAGCCAGGATGGTCTCGATCTCCTGACCTCGTGATCCGCCCGTCTCGGCCTCCCAAAGTGCTAAGATTACAAGCGTGAGCCACCGCGCCCGGCCTATAGTTTCTTTTTTTTTTTTTTTTTTTTTTTTG
>NW_022160622.1:0-340 GCF_008728515.1 Papio anubis | reverse complement strand
GTGTGTGTGGGTGTGGGTGTATTTGGGTGTGTATGTGTGTGGTGTGTATATGTGTGTGGGCGGTGTGTGTGGGTATGTATTATGTGGGGTGTGTGGGTGTGTATGTGTGTGTGGGGAGTGTGTGTGTCTGTGTGGGTGTGTATGTGTGTGGGGTGTGTGTATATGTGTGTGGGCGGTGTGTGTGGGTATGTATTATGTGGGGTGTGTGGGTGTGTATGTGTGTGTGGGAAGTATGTGTGTCTGTGTGGGTGTGTATGTGTGTGGGGTGTGTGTATATGTATGTAGGGTGTGTGTATGTGGATGTGGGTATATGTGGGTGTGTATGTGTGTATGGGGTATG
>NW_022160621.1:0-340 GCF_008728515.1 Papio anubis | reverse complement strand
CCATAAGTAGAAAGCTGAAACTGGATCCTTTCCTTACTCCTCATACGTAAATTAATTCAAGATGGATTAGATACTTAAATGTTAGACCTAATACCATAAAAACCCTCGAAGAAAACCTAGGTAATACCATTCAGGACATAGGCATGGGCAAGGAATTCATGTCTAAAACATGAAAAGCAACAGCAGCAAAAGACAAAATTTACAAATGGGATCTAATTAAACTAAGGAGCTTCTGCACAGCAAAAGAAACTACCATCAGAGTGAACAGGCAACCTACAGAATGGGAGAAAATTTTTGCAATCTACTCATCAGACAAAGGGCTAATATCCAGAACCTACAA
>NW_022160620.1:0-340 GCF_008728515.1 Papio anubis | reverse complement strand
GCGTCCTGTGTGTGTGTGTGTGTGTGTGTGTGTGTAGGCGTCCTGTGTGTGTGTGTGTGTTGGGGGGAGGCATCCTGTGTGTGTGTGGGGGGGGTAGGTGGGAGGCGTCCCGTGTGTGTGTATGGTGGGGAGGCATCCTGTGTGTGTGTGTGTGTGGAGGCGTCCTGTGTGTGTGTGTAGGGGGGAGGTGTCCTCTGTGTGTGTGTTTGGGGGGGTGTCCTATGGCCAGGGTTTTCCAGGCTGTCACATGGAGGTGGCAGGTATCTCTTCCGAGGCTGCCCGTGCTCAGACCTGGGGGGAGGGCGCCCTGGGACGGGACCTCTTCTGCTGCCCTTTGGGC
>NW_022160619.1:0-340 GCF_008728515.1 Papio anubis | reverse complement strand
AGATCAGGAGAATTTAAAACCACAAAGGTCAAAGTGGTTGCCCTTTGGAAGTGGGACTGAGGCTGGGGAGATAAAAAGCAAGGAACAATTGCTTTTTGTTGTAGGGCTTCCTCTATTTTTTTTTTTGGTAGATCAGGAGAATTTAAAACCACAAAGGTCAAAGTGGTTGCCCTTTGGAAGTGGGACTGAGGCTGGGGAGATAAAAAGCAAGGAACAATTGCTTTTTGTTGTAGGGCTTCCTCTATTTTTTTTTTTGGTTTTTTTTTTTTTTTTTCCTTTGACAAAACAAAAACCAGGCCGGGCGCGGTGGCTCAAGCCTGTAATCCCAGCACTTTGGGAG
>NW_022160618.1:0-340 GCF_008728515.1 Papio anubis | reverse complement strand
AAAGTGCTGGGATTACAGGCGTGAGCCACCGCGCCCGGCTGTGTTTAGTACTTTCTAAGTGCTCAGTAAAGCCAGGTGAACTGGTTTGAGCCTGTAATTGAGCTCCTGGTCTCAAGTGATCCTCCCACCTCGCCCTCCCAAAGTACTGGGATTACAGGCATGAGCCACTGCATCTGGCCGATATATCAGATTTAATATGTCCAACTTGGAGCTGTTGATTTTATCAACTGAATCTATTCTTTCCCCCATACTCTCCCAGCATAGTAAATAGTACCACCTGGTTGTTCAAAACAAAAACCTAGAACTGGTCTTTTTTTTTTTTTTTTTTTTTTTTTTTTTT
>NW_022160617.1:0-341 GCF_008728515.1 Papio anubis | reverse complement strand
CCGGCCAGGTGTGGGATATGATCTCCTGGTGTTCCTGTTTGCTCAAATTGCAGTATTGGGGTGGGAGTTACCGGATTCTCCAGGTGTTGTGTGTCTCAGTTCCCCTGGCTAGGAAAAGGGATTCCCTTCCCCCTTGCGCTTCTCAGGTGAGGCAATGCCTCGCCCTGCTTCAGCTCTCGCTGGTCGGGCTGCAGCAACTGACCAGTACCGATCGTCCGGCACTCCCCAGTGAGATGAACCCAGTACCTCAGTTGAAAATGCCGAAATCACCGGTCTTCTGTGTAGCTGGTGCTGGGAGTTGAAGACTGGAGCTGCTCCTATTCGGCCATCTTGCTCCGCCC
>NW_022160616.1:0-341 GCF_008728515.1 Papio anubis | reverse complement strand
CAGTGGCGCGATCTTGGCTCACTGCAAGCTCCGCCTCCCGGGTTCCGCCATTCTCCTGCCTCAGCCTCCCGAGTAGCTGGGACTACAGGCGCCCGCCACCTCGCCCGGCTAGTTTTTTTCTATTTTTTAATAGAGACGGGGTTTCACCGTGTTAGCCAGGATGGTCTCGATCTGCTGACCTCGTGATCCGCCCGTCTCGGCCTCCCAAAGTGCTGGGATTACAGGCTTGAGCCACCGCGCCCGGCCCTGTACTTTTTTTTTCAGTAGAGACGGGGTTGCACCGTGCTAGCCAGAATGGTCTCGATCTGCTGACCTCGTGATCCGCCCGTCTCGGCCTCCCA
>NW_022160615.1:0-341 GCF_008728515.1 Papio anubis | reverse complement strand
GGAGAAAAAGGAGGAGAAAGAGGAGGAAAAGAAGGAGAAAAGGAGGAGAAAAGGAGGAGGAGGAGGAAGAGGAGGAGAGGGAGGAGGAGGAAGAGGAGGAGAGGGAGGAGGAGGAAGAGGAGGAGAGGGAGGAGGAGGAGGAAGAGGAGGAGAGGGAGGAGGAGGAGAGGAAGAGGAGGAGAGGGAGGAGGAGGAGGGGGAGGAGGAGGAGAGGAAGAAGGAGGAGAGGAAGAAGGAGGAGAGGAAGGAGGAGGAGAGGAAGGAGGAGGAGAAGGAGAAAAAGAAAGACAGGAAGGAAGACAGATATGCAGGCAGGGCAGGCAGGAAGGCAGAGAGGGAAG
>NW_022160614.1:0-24495 GCF_008728515.1 Papio anubis | reverse complement strand
CCTTATGTATTTCTGTGGTATCAGTTGTAATATCTCCTGTTTCATTTGTAATTGAGCTTATTTGGATCTTTCTTCTTTTCTTGGTTAATTTCACTCATGGTCTATCAATTTGATTTATCTTCTTAAAGAATCAGCTTTTTGTTTCATCTGTCTTTGTATTTTTTTGTTTCAATTTCATTTAGTCCTGCTCTGGTCTTCATTATTTCTTTTCTTCTGCTGGGTTTGGGTTTGGATTGTTCTTGTTTCTCCAGTTCCATAAAATGTGACCTTAGATTGCCTATTTGTGCTCTTTCAGACTTTTGGATGTAGGTATCACAGCAGTGATTCAGTGATTCAGTTCCTTCAAAGGATCTGTGGATTCGCTCAGCTTTCCTGATTTACTCTTGTGGTAGTTCTCGGAACAAAATTTTACATGCTGCTCTGTCCATCCCAGCAGGAGTTGCAAGCTAGTCCTGCCTCCTATCTGCCATCTTCCCCCTCAACTATTTCTTAATAACAGTGCCATAACATACATATACAGCTGCTATTATCATCACTATCACTACTGCTACTATTATTATTATGCTTTGGGCATGAGCTTCAGATTTCATGCCTGCTTCATACTATTTTGTTATGACGGCCTTGCAATGTCTACTCTTGGATTCAGTGTTGTGTGTTATATCTTCTAAGCTGCTTTTTGTTCTGTTCATTTCTTTGTAATCTATTCTGTGGTACATTGGGAGGAAAGTTTTCTGCCCACTTTTTATTCTGATTTTTTTTTTCTGTTGAGTTGTTTGAGTTTCTTATTATTAATCCCCTGTTAATTGAATAGTTTGCAAATATTTTCTTCCATTCTGTAGGTTATCTCTTCACTTTACTAATTATTTTCTTTGTTGTGCAGAAGATTTTTAGCTTGATATGATCCCAATTGTACATTTTTGTTTGTTTGTTTGTTTGTTTTGGTTGCTTGTGCTTTTGAGGTGTTATTCAAGAAATCTTTGCTTGAACTAATGTCCTGAAGAGTTTCCCCAATACTTTATTCTAGGAGTTTCATAGTTTTAAGACTTACATTTAAGTCTTTAATCCATTTTAATTTTATTTTTTGTATATGTTGAGAGATAAGCACCTAGTTTCATTATTCAGTGTGTGTATATCCAACTTTCCCAGCACCATTCATTAAAGGGACTGCTCTTTCCTCAGTAAATGTTCCTAGTGTATTTGTAAAAAATGAGTTGATTGTAAATGGGTGGGTGTATTTCTGGGTTCTCTATTCTGGTCCACTGATCTTTGTTTCTGTTTTTAAACTAGGACTATGTTGTTTTGGTTACTATAGATTTGTACTGTAATTTGAAATAAGGTAATGTGATGCCTCTAGCTTTGTTCTTTTTGCTCTGGATTGCTTTTAGTATTCTGGGTCTTTTGAGGTTTTATATACATTTTTGGATTTTTTTCTATTTCTGTGAAGAATTTTATTAGTATTTTGATATAAATTGCAATGTATCTGTAAATCACTGTGGATAGAATGGTAATTTTAACAATATTGATTTTTCCAATCCATGAACATGGAATATCTTTCCATTTTTTGTGTCCTCTTCAGGTTTTTTCATCAATGTTTCAGAGTATTTTAAGGTTTTATTGTTAATTATTATGGATACATATTAGATATACATGTTTATGGGGCACATGTGATGTGTTGATACAGGCATACAGTGTGTGATGATCCAATCAAGGTAGTTGTGGGTACTCATCGCATCGAATTATATCACTAATCAGAACATTCTAATTTACTCTTAGATTATTTAAAATATACAATAAATTATTAACCATAATTGCCCTATCATGCACCACAGACTATAGGAATTCCCCAAATTTAATACAAAGTCACACAATGCTTAATTCAATTCATTTCCCTAGATATTTCTTTATTGCTAATATAGAAATAAAGTTACTTTGTTGGTTTCTTTTTCAGTTGTTTGCACTGCTGACATATAGAAATGCTACTGATTTTTTAATGTGGGTTTGTCTCCCTGCATCTTCACTGGATTCCTTATCAGTTTATGCAATTGGCTTTATAGTAATATGCTTAAAGAGTCCTTTCTTTTTTCTTGTATGCCTGAGCTGAGTGTTCCTTCACTTTGAGAGTTGGTATTCCCTGTTCTGGAGAGGGGTGGTGGCTCTGTGACCTTGTAGGCTGCGGCTACTGGGATCCTGGGGTTGCCCGGATGTCCTTGGGGCCGCAGGCGTTGGGCAGTTGGCGGCAGTGGCCGGTCAGTGGGGCAGCCAAATAATAAATAAAGACAATCACTTTGGGCCAGTATCAAAAGGGCATAGAAGTTCAACAGAAAAGAAATTATGTGACTCTAATAGGCATGAATGAGTCTTTGCAGTTCACTTTCCCACTGGGAACTGTTTAATTCAGGCTATGGAAGAGCACTGACATGCCTGAGTTCTGAATGTAATTTAGGGACAGGCCAAGAGACTGTGTAATGGAAGTGCTTCAGGGAAAGAATTCATTGTTGGTAGCATAACCTTTTGAAAACATAAGCAACTACAGCAAGATGCCATTTTTGGTCCTAACTTTTAACAGACTGTGCTATCCTGGGAACCAACACTACTACTCCTAGGCATTAGGACAACTTGGGCTATTGGTTGCAGAACAGGGACATAAGTGGGGAGTGGAAAAAACCTAGCAATTAATAGCAAGAGAATCATTGGAATATATACAAATCAATCCAAATTTAAAAGCATGTTCCTGAATGACCTTTGGGGCACAAAAGCATTAAGATGAAAAACAAAAAATTTCTGTTCTAAAGAAACTAGAAAATCAAGAACACACAAAATTCAAAATTAGCAGAAGAAAAGATAATGAAGATGACAACAAAACTGAATGAAATATTTAAAAAAATACAAGGATTTATTTTCTGGATAGAAATCCAAGGAAAATAATGTAGCCGCAGCCCTTGCTGTCATGAAACAGCAGGAGGCCAAGAAGGTGTTGAATCCCCTGTTTGAGAAAAGTCCTAAGAACTTTGGCATTGGAGAGGACTTTCAGCCCAAGAAACCCCCACCCACTTTGGGAAATGATCCCGCTATATCAGGTTGCAGTGGCAAAGAGCTATCCTCCATAAGTGGCTGAGAGTGCTTCTGGGAACAAACCAGTTCACCAGGCCTTGGACCAGCAAGCATTTAATTAACTGCTTAAGTTGGCTCACAAGTACAGAAAAGAGACAAAACAAGAGGAGAAACAGAGATGGTTAGCCTGGACTGAGAAGAAAGCTGCTGGCAAAGGGGATGCTCCCGTTAGGAGCCAACTTGTCTTCAAGCAGTGGTTAATACTGTCACCGCCTTCATAGAGAATAAACCTCAGCTGATGATGATTGCCCATGACATGGATTCCATCAAGCTGGTTGTTTTCCTGCTTGTCCTGTGTTATAAGATAAAGATCCCTTCTGTATTATCAAGGGGAAGGCAAGACTGGGGCAGGTAGTCTACAGAAAGACTTGCACCAATGTTTCCGACACAGGTTAAGGCAGAAGAAAAAAGATCTCTAGCTGGTGGAAGCTATCAGAACCAATTACAAGGACAGATATGAGGAGATCTAGCATCACAGGGAAGATAACATGCTTAGTACAAAATCTGTGGCTCACATTGCCAATCTGGAAAAGGAAAAGTCTAAAGAACTTGCCACTAAACTGGGTTAAATGTACATGGTTGAGTTTTCAGTATACAAAAATAATACAAATCATCCTTCTAAAAACACAGGTATCAATGTAATAAAAAGCTGATATTCTTGAAAGTTAAACAAAACTGATAAACTGGTAGCTTTACTAACCAAGAAAAGAGAAGAGAAGACCCAAATAAACAAAATCAGAAATGCAAAGGGAGACATTATAAAGTATACCACAAAATACAAAAGGCCTCAGAGACTATTATTAAAAATTATATGCTCACAAACTAGAAAACCTAGATAAAAGGAATACATCCTTGGAACTATACAACTTCCAAAGAATTAAAGAGAAAGAAACAGAAATTCTGAACAGACCAATAATGAGCTGTGAGATTGAGTCAGTATTAAAATAACTTCCCAACAACAACAGAAACTCCAGGACCAAATGGATTTACAGCTGAATCCAACCAATGTACAAAGAAGAAACAATGCCAATCCTTCTGCAACTAATATAAAAAAAATGGAGGAGGAAATTATTCCTACCTAATTTTAGAAGGTTTGCATCACCCTGATACTAAACCCAGAAATAGACATAAAAAAATAAAAGTAGAGATCAATATTGTTGATCAATGTAGATGCAAAAATTTCAGCAAAATACTAGCAAACTGAATCCAACAGCACATCAAAATGGTAATACACCATGATCAATTTGGTTTTATGTTAGAAATTCAAAGATGGTTCAACATACACAAATCAATATATGTGATCTATCAAATGAACATAATAAAGGAAAAAATAATATAATGATCTCAAAAGATGTAGAGAAGGTCTTTAATAAAATTCAACATCTCTTCACAACAAAACACTCGGCCACCAAAGCATAGAAGGAACATACCTCAACATAATAAAAACCATATATGACAAACACGCAGCTAACATCTTATTGGGTGAGGAAAAGCTGAAAGCCTTTCCACTAAAACCTGAAGCAAGACAAAGATGCTCACTTTTGCCTTTCCTACTCCACATAGTACTGAAAGTCCTAACCAGAGTGAGAAGAGAAAGAAATGGAAGACATCCAAATTGGAATTAAGGAAGTCAAATTATCCCTGTTTGCTAAATATATGATCTTATGTCTAAAATAACTTAAAGGCTCCACCAAAAACCTCTTAGATATGATAAATGACTTTAATAAAGTTATAGGATACAAAATCAAACTACAAAAATCAGTAGCATTCTATACACAAACAGTGATCTAATTGAAAAAGAAATCAAGAAGTCTATCTAATTTGTAATATATACAAAAATAAAATATCTAGAAAAGTTTTTAACAAAGGGAGTAAAATATCTCTACAGGAAGACAGCAAAACACTGACAAAAAACTTGTAGATGACCCAAACAAATGGAAAAACTGCTTATGCTCATGAATAGGAAGAATCAAGACTGTTAAAATAACCATACTGCTCAAAAAAATCTAGAGATTCAATGCAATTCTTATCAAAGTACATATTTTTTTCACAGAATTAGTAAAAATAATGCTAAAATTCATATGGAACAACAAAAGGTCCTAAACAACAAAATGAAATCCTGAGCAAAATAACAAACCTGGAGGCATTATATTACCTGACTTCAAATTATACAGTACAACCCCATAGTAAGAAAAACAGCATGGTACTGGTGTAAAAGTAGATGCATAGATTGATGGAAAAGAATGAAGAACCTAGAAATAAAGCCACTTAGGTCCAGCCAGGTAAACTTTGACAAAGCCAACACAAACATACATTTGGAGAGAAGACACCATCTTCAATAGTTATTGCTGAGAAAATTGGACTCCATAAGCAGTTAAGTGAAGCTGGACCCCTATCTCTCCCCATATACTAAAATAAACTCAAGATGGATTACAGATTTAAAGCTAAGGTGCAACATACAAAAATACCAGAAAAAAATCCTAGAAAAAGCCTTCTAGATATCGGTATGGGCAGAGAATTTATGATGAAGACATTGAAAGTACAGACAACAAAAACAAAGACAAGTAGGAATTAATTAAACTAAAAAGCTTCTACATAGAAAAAGAAATAAACAGAATAAACAGGCAACCTGTTAAGTGAAAGAAAAATTCATCTGACAGAGGACCAATATCCAGAATAATGATCAGTGAACAAAAGGAAAAAATGCTTAATAGTACTAATCATCAGGGAAATGCAAATCAAAACCACAATGAGATATTGTCTTACCCCACTAAGAATGGCTATTTCTAAAAAGAAAATAATAACAGGTGTTACACAACAAAGGAAACTCTTATACACTGTTGGATGGAATGTAAATTAATATACAGCCTCTAAGCAAAACAGTACGGAAATTTCTCAAAGGATTAAAAATAGGACTACAATTCAATCCAGCAATCCTACTACTGGGTATCTAAGCAAATAGAAAAAAATCAATACTTCAATAACATATCTGCACTTGTATGTTTTCAACAGCACCATTTACAACATCAAATATGTGGAATTAACTCAGGTGTTCAACATGAACAAATTAAAAAAATGAAATGAAATACTATTCAGCCATAAAAAAACCTGAAATCATGTCACTTGCAGTGATCTTAATATAACTGGAAGTCATTATCATAAGTGGAATAAGCCAGGCACAGAAAGACAAATATTGCATTTTCACCCATATGTGGGAGCTTAAAAATGTGTTCACATGGACTTTAGAGAGCAGAATGACAGATAATGGAGACTCAGAATGATGAAGAGTGACAGGGGGAAGGATAATGAGTTATCAATTAATGGGTACAATGTACATTATTTGGATGATGAATACCCTATAGTCCTGACTTTGCCACTACACAATCTACGTATGTAAAAAAATCTGCACATAAATTCCATAAATATATACAAATAAAATAATAACAATAATAAAATATACTCTGCATAATTAAAAAATGTTTTTAAGTTGAGTCAAGTAGTCAATCTTCTGACTTTGTTCTTCAATAGTGGCTATTCTGGATTTGTGTTCTCACCACATAAACTTTGTAATCAGGTTGCCAATATCTAGAAAAGAAGTTGCATGATATTGATTGTAATGGCATTGTGCTATAGATTAGAAAACAACTGACAAAAATAATGAGACTTCATGAACCTAGAATATCTCTCCATTTATTCAGATTTTTTGGTTTCATTCATCAGAGTTTTGTTGCTTTCCTCTGTAATCTTCTTCATATTGTGACAGACTTATACCTAGTTATGTCATATATTTTGCAGCTGATACAAGTGATACTTTGTTTTTAGTTTCAAATTACAATTGTTCATTGCTGGTATATAAGAAAGTAATTGACTGCTGCATAGTAACCTTGCATCCTGCAACCTTACTATAATTGCCTGTTAGTCTAGTTTTTTGTTTTTCTAATTTCCTTTTGATTTTTTTAGAGATTTTTTAATTTGGGGAGATTTTCTACATAGATAATCATGTGATCTGCAAACAGTGACAGTTTTAGTTCTTCCTTCCCTATTGGTGTATCTTGTTTCTTTTTCTTATTGCATTAGTTAGGATTTCTAGTATGATGTTGAATAGGAGTAATGAGAGGAAACATCTTACCTTGTTCTTGTTCATAGCCAGAAACTTACCATTAACAATAATGTTAGTTATAATATTTTTGTAGATGCTCTTTATCAAATTGAGAAGGTTTCTCTTCTATCTTTACTTTGCCAGAGAGAATTTATGATGTATTAGTGTTGGATTTTCTACAATTGTTAATTTGATCAAGTTGATTCTTTAGCAAGATCACGTGATGGAGCACATTAGTTGATTTTAGAATGTTGAACCAGCCTTGAGTACCTGGAATAAATCCTACTTGATTAGAAATATAATTATTTTTATGTATTGCAGAATGCCGTTTTGTTAGTATTTCGTTGAAATTGTTGGCATCTATTTTCATTAGGTATATTGGTCAATAGTGTTCCTTTTTATTAATATCCTTGCCTAGTTTTGCTGTTAGGTTAATGCTGCTCTCATAGAATGAGTTATAAATATTTTTTCTGCTACTATTTTCTGGAAGAGATTAAAGAGAATTGGTATAAATTTTTCCTTTAATGTTTGGATGAATTCAAGAGTGAACATAATTAAGCCTTATACTTTCTTTTTTGGAAGTTATTAATTATTGATTCAATTAAGTTAGTAAATAAAGACTTAATCAGATTACTATTTCCTCTTTCCTGAGTTTTGGAAGATTGTGTCTTTAAGAAATTAACCTATTTCTTTTAAATTACCATGTTTGTGGGCAGAGAGTTGCCTGTAATATATCTTTATTATCCTTTTAATGTCTAAGGTATCAGTAGTGATGGCTCCTGTTTTAATTCTGACATTTTAAAAATGTGTCTTCTCTCTTTTTTCTCTTGGTGAAACTGGCTAGAGTTTTGTTAAATTTATCTTCACAGAACAAGCTTTTGGTATCATACATACAGTTGGACCTTGTTTTTTATCCACTCTGATAGTTTGTGTCCTTTAGTTGGTGTATTTAGTTATGTTTAAAGTGATTTTGATATAGTGGAATTATATCTACCGCGTATTTGTTGCTGTTTTCTACTCATTGTCCTTGTTCTTTTTTCTGTTTCTGTCATCAGTTCTTGTTCTGCCTCCTGTGGTTTTAAATGAGCATTTTATATAATTTAATTTCCTCTTCTTAACACATTATATTTCAATATTTACTTTAGGAATTTCTCTATAGTTTGCAATTTGTATTTGTAATTAATTCAAATTCACTTTCTAATAAGACTACACTGCTTCATGAGTACTGCATCTACCTGTAACAAAGTATCCCTAATTCCTCACTCCAGTTCCTTATATCATCACTGCCATTCATTTCACCTATCCATAAGCTGTAATTACCAAATATATTGTTGTCATTATTATTTTGAACAAACTACTGTCAGAATAATTTAAAAAGAAAAGTAGAAGTTTTATGTTGCCATCAATTACTACTTCTCTAACATTGTTTTTTTTCCTTATGTATTTGACTTGTATCATTTTCTTCTTTCTGAGTAAATTCTTTTACCATTTCTTGCAGAGCAGGAACTAAAGACAAATTTTCTGAACGTTCTGTGAGTGACAGTCCTCATTTCTCCTTCAGTTAAAAAGGATGTTTTCTGGATACAGAAAGCAAAATGAGTGAGAATGTTTTTCAACACTTTAAATATTTTGCTTCACTCTCTTCTTATTTGCATGAACTTTTAAGAGATGTTGGATGTAATTTTTATTCTCATTCCTAGATAGCTAGGATGTTTTCTTCCCTTGGCTTCTTTCAAGATTTTCCCTTAGTCTTTATTTTCTTCATTTAAATATGATGTGCCTAGGTGTAGACTTTTGGGTACCTAACCTACTTGGTGTTCTTTGAGGTCCTTGAATCTGTGGTTTGCTGTCTGTTCTTAATTTTGGGAAATTCTCAAATTCTCAGTCGTTACTGCTTCAAATATTACTTCTGCAGAACGTTTTGTTTTTATATAAGCTTTTTCATTGAAATATAATATACATGGAAAAAGATGCACATATTCTAAATGTACAGCTCAATGTGTTAACATAAAGTGAACATATTTATATAACCTACAAACAAGGCATAAAAAAGAATTTTGTTGTTAAGGTATTCTCATTCTTTCTACTGCCACACCTCATAAGGTATCCAGTATCATCCCACAGGTTAGTTTTTAAAAATTTTGTTGTATTATACAGTCAGAGTATATATGCTCATATTTCTTACATGGGTATGTTGTGTACTGGTGGGGACTAGGCTTCTAATATACCCATTACCCAAATGAGGAACATTACATCCAATAGGTAACTCACCAACCCTTGCCCCCCAGTCCATCCTCCACACTTTTGGAGTCCCCAGTGTCTATGATTTCCATCTTTATGTCCATATGTACCTATTGTTTAGCTCCCACTTATAAGTGAGACCATGTGGTATTTGATTTTCTGTTTCTGAGTTAATTCACATAAGATAACGGCCTCCAACTCCTTCCATGTTGCTGCAAAAAACATAATTTCATTCTTCTGTTTTTTATGACGATGTGGTACTCCATGGTGTAAATACACCACATTTTCTTCATCTGAACAACCATTAATGAACATTTAGAGTGGGTCCCTGACTTTGCTATTGTGAATAGTGTTGCAAGAACATGAATGAAGGTGTGTTTTTATATAAGTATTTATTTTCTTTTGGGTATATACCCAGTAGTGAGATTGCTGGATTGAATAGTCGTTCTATTTTTAGTTCTTTGAGAAATCTCTATACTATTTTCCACTGAGGTTGAAATAATTTATGTTCCCACCAACAATGTGTAAGTATTCCCTTTTCTCCACATCCACATGAACATTTTTTGTATTTTGATTTTTAAAAAATTATACTTTATGTTCTAAGCTACATGTGCAGAACGTGCAGTTGTGTTACATAGGTATACACACGCCCTGGTGGTTTGCTGCATCCATCAACCCATCATCTACATTAGGTATTTCTCCTAATGTTATCCCTCCGCTAGACCCCCACCCTCCTTCTGTTCTCATTCTCACCCTGTGAGATGCCAGCTCCTCCTTTTGCCCTTTGCCATGTTTGAAAGCTTCCTGAGGCTTCCCCAGAAGCCAAGCAGATGCTGGTGCCATGCTTCCTGGACAGCCTCCAGAACTGTGAGCCAAGCAAACCTCTTTTCTTTACAAATTGCCCAGTCTCAGATCTTCCTTTCTCCCTCTCTCTCTCTCTTTCTTTCTTTCTTTCTTTTTCTTTCTTTCTTTTACTTTTCTTTTCTTTTTTTTTTTTAACAAGGTCTTACTTCGTCACTCAGGCTGGAGTGTAGCGGTGCGATCTTGGCTCACTGCAACTGCTGCTGCCAGAGTCCCAGTGATTCTCATGCCTCAGACTCCCAAGGAGCTGGAATTACAGGCATGTGCCACCATGCCTGGTTAATTTTTTGTATTTTAGTATATATGGGATCTCGCCATGTTGCTCAGGCTGGTCTTGAACTCTTGGACTCAAGCGATCCTCCTGCCTTGGCTTCCCAAAGTGCTGAGATTACAGACGTGAGGCACCTCACGTGACCTCAGCTATTTTCTTTATAGCAATGCAAGAACTGCCTACTACAGGCAGTTCCTAATGTTGGATCCACATACAGATAGGAAACTTGAGACTCTGTGGTGGTAAAACAGTCTGCACTTTCTACAGTGTCATTACAAATCTTGATCTGGCTGACAGCAAGGATCTGTGACACAGCTCCGCTGAGGACTCTGACAGCTGCTTTGCTGAAAATGTTTGTGGCTCTGGACCAAGCTCAGAATCAGCACAACCTCGTCTGTCATTTGTAGTGTAAGATGGGTCTGAGCCTCAGACACAGGACTTGTTGCCTAAATTCTTGAGACCTCAGCTGTACTTTCTTCTCTCACACCTTCCCACATGCCATCCCTGGCGATATTCTTGACTCTGTTTCAGCCCCCTGTGACCAGTGAGCAGAGCTACTTCTGTACTTTGTCCTCAAGCAGCAAAGTCCCACACTCAAGCTTTTGGGGAAGATGCCAATGATGACATTAGCAGGTGAAGCCCAAAGACAGCATTCTGGCAAGGAAGCGATATTGGGATACAGTCATTTTTCTTATGAAGCATTTGAAGGCCCCAGTGGCCATCAGGTTTCCTGGTGAGTTGGAACAGAGGCAAGGAGTCACAAGCGTAAGTCTTTCTCCCTCTTTAGTGAGAATCTACAGTAGGTGCCTGTAATCCCAGTTGAGGCAGGAGGATTGATTGAACCCAGGAGGCAGAAGTTGCAGTGAGCCAAGATCTTGTCATGGCATTCCAGCCTGGGAGACAGAGTGAGACTCTGTCTCAAAAAAAAAAAAAAAAAGGAAAAGATGAGCTGTAATATCTTGCTGTGCCAGAAAGTAAGGAATTGCTTAAGGATTGAGGGGGACATGACAAAAGGACTCAGAATCCAGTCATTAGAAGGTAATCTGAGCATTAAAGTAAATAATGTTATAATGGATTATAATCCATTGAATACAACTGAATTCATGATTCATTTATTTATACCATATCCATAATGATATAAATAAATACACGAATACATTAAAAACTTGATGTGGAATATATAGTTATATAGTATACTTATCCAGTAGCAAAGAATCGACCACAAGTAGATATAGAATCAATGAATCTACCCACGAAGTGTTTCTTAATTACAAATGCAGGAAGAATGACATTATGGCAGAGGACACAACTAGACACTGTAACCAGAAATCAAAGTAAACATCACCCATAATGGACAGATTGAAATTATTTGTCACCAGATATGATGCAATGAGAAGTCAAAGCATCTTCAAAAATTTTGTTACAAACGTTGTCTTTTAAAAATGCTTATGCTGACTGTCAAAAATTGTTAAAATCATTAAAGGCCAATGGGGCCAATTTAGATAAATATATTAAAACCTCTGTTAGTGTTGGAGGGGCTATTTATAATGCTCAATTATTTGCTGAAGCTTTGTCTAAAGCCTTAAAAGGAAGCAACAAATAAGGTCAATTTGCTTTTCAGTGTGGTAAACCCCTAGACATTTCAAAAAGAATGTCATAAGAATTGAGCAGCTTTTATCCCTCAGGCAAGCTGCCTTCAGAGTGTACAAATGTTGTGGTAAAGGTCGACATTGGACAAATAAATGTCATTTCAAAACTGATAAAAATTAAATTTACTGTATC
Source organism: Papio anubis (assembly GCF_008728515.1). Classification (NCBI taxonomy): domain Eukaryota; kingdom Metazoa; phylum Chordata; class Mammalia; order Primates; family Cercopithecidae; genus Papio; species Papio anubis. The sequence continues at coordinate 12,130 of NW_022160614.1, read as the reverse complement.
TCCTCTCCTGGGAAATGGGAGCTGGGGCCTAGGCTTGAGAACTAACAATTTATATTAAACCCAGGTCTGAAAATGTAGTTGGTTTTATCAGTCTTTACAAATGATATAAGAAAAGGAAAAAGAATCACTTAAAACTAACTAGGTTTCTTGTAATAAATCACTAAATTAGTCAAAAGGACCAAAAATACAAAGATCAAGCGTGACTCCTGAAGGATGTGAGATTGTGGTTCTGCGCTGTTACATTAAAAGAGCTAAAATAAATAGATGTAATATTAACAATAATAACAGTAATAATAGCATACCACTAGTATACTGAGTACTTACTATGTGTCACTACAATGAAAAATCTTCACTTGCATTTATTCTTCCAACATCCCTTTAAGACATGACAAATTTTATAATTATTACCATTTTGTAGACAGGAAAACAAGTTAAAGGCAGTTTATAAATGTATCCAAGGTCATATAGCTATTATATTTTGAAAATATGACTTTCTGTCCCCAAACACATGCCAACCACTTTCCTCTAGACTGCTCTATAAAGTACAAAATTGGTAGTCACCTCCTTGAATAGTGGAGAAAAGAAAAATCAATAACTAAGTAAAAGTTGTATCTCCCTTTTAGATCAATCCAATTTCAAGTATCCATTTAGCCTTGGATTATTGACTGAATCTCTGCATACAATACCCAGTGAGCAATGGCCTAACATCAAGGAATAAATTCAAGTCCTCCCTTAAGGATCCACGCCTTACCCAGTTTCTCCAACCCTTATAAACAACTAAGCAGAGGCGCCTTTGCTGACTTAAGAACAGCCTCAGCCTTATACTTTGTCTCCCTAATAGAGGAGTATATAAATTAGCTATTAGAGTGTGTGGCCCTTTGCCAAAGGACATGATGTTACTAATAAAATTCTTGTATTATGGTTCAAATCTCTGAATTTCTATGCCTAGAGGCAGGGGGAACATATTCTCAATAGGGAGAGTTTGGTAGCACAGAAAAACTGTTTTTGAAACTTTAGTTTCTAATCAAAAGCCCTTATGTTCACTGCCATATTAATGAAATAGTTTTTAAAGGTTAATTTATACAGGGTAGACTTATATGTCTATTATTTGTTTAAATTAATTGGCCTATACAATGGGAAAAAGACAAGTTTCAGTTATACTCACTGGCTTGGGTGCTTGCTTCTGTGATTTATCAGGACCCGGCGTAGAACCTTTAACCTGTGTCGAGTCTAAGTCAACAAGGTCAAGTGTTTTTATTTTATATTGTTCCTGATAATATTAATTTTGGGAACAGATCTTTCACAACAATTTACTGCTTTTAAAAACATTCCTCATATTTCCTCAGCTGCCAAAAAGAAATATGATGTTCAAAATGGGCTATAATCCTTTAAACTCATAGCCACCACTCCTATTTAGGTGAAACAGTGACCATTATTTAAAGAAATACTTGGGACTCTAAAAGAGTAAAGTCAAAAACAAATGTTGAGAGGAATATAAAACCACGTATTTCTGCATAGATTCCATCTTTCTCTTGTCTTAAAACTATAAATGTTTACATTAAACCTAGGGAAAGTTTACAGCCTGAATGCTTCCCCTAATCCTGCCTTATCCCACAAAGTTAAAAATTAATGGTCATAGATCTCAAAAATTGTTTTTCTCTATTCAGTTAAAACCTCCAATATTGTAAAAAGTTTGCCTTTATTATTCCTAAATATAATAATGGACAACCCATTCAAAAATATCAGCCAAGCTTCTTCCTCAGGGTATACTTAATAGCCCTACTATATGTCAAAAATTAGTACATGGGACTTTAAATCCTGTAAAAATCCCGGTTTCCAACTGTGTTAATTTATCATTGTATGGTCTTCTCTGTCCCTGATTTTTAATAATTCTCCAATACCACTTTCTTTCTAAAATATCAATGGAAAGTTTTACCTCTCAAGGTATGTTAAACAGCCCTACCCTGTCTCAAGGACTTTGTCTTTTGCATCATTACAAACTCAGCTTTTCTTTCTATTACTTAATATTGCCCAGAAAAATTCAACTGGATTTTCCTATTCAATATTTAGGTTATACCCCTTAGAGCACAAAATATTTGACCCCAAAAATTCAAAGTGTTGATCATTTCAAAATATTAAATGACTTTCAAGCGATGCATTCCTGTTTTTGGGAATATAACATCTTTCTATTCTAGAGAGAGACAGTCACTTGGACAATAGCATTTTAACTCCTTTTGGCTTTACAGGAACTCAGCTTGTGGCAAACGAGGCCAAGGCCCCTTCAGGATGTTCCCCTTTCCTTTTGTTTATTTCATGCTACATTCTCCTACAGGAATGATTCATCAGACCAATTGGCCGCTAGAATGGATCTTTTTGTCAATAAAACTATCGCTGGCAGCTGCCTTATGTCGTCGTTTTAGCATGGAGCGATCATCAGGGCGGCATGCTGTAAATAACTTTGGGGAGAATCTTCCTTGAGTATCTCTCAATTCTCTTAGTCAGATCACTTATCTTCGCACAGCCTTCTGATTCTGGCAGAAGCTTCATCAATCTTGAGTTACAGTTTATCCTTATCCCTTTCGGTGCAACGGGAAGACATTTGCTATTAAACTGGTCTTACTTGATTTCCTACTACTGGTTGTAGGCATTGTTAGTGATTCTCAATGCGCCGTTTATGTTACTTCTTATATTTTATATCAGGCCACTTTACCTCTTTGTGCTACTTCTTCCTTCAGAAATTCTTTTCTTTGTTATCCTTTACTTTTGAGCCAATGATGAGCTCCTTTATTCATCATCATCTTAAGTTCTCATTCTCAGCTTTCTGGACCATTAGTTCATGAATTTGCTTTTAATCGGCCACCTACATGCTGCAGAACAAAAATATATTCTAAATCCACTAATAGTTCTGGCACTGTGTGGGGTTTCATTGCTCATAAATAAACTTGTTCTCTTATTACAGTGTCAGCTATAATATCTTTAATTCCATCCCTTCCATCCTATAGAGGTTAATCCACAGAGATGTTCCTTCTTTTAGACTGATTAAAATGTTCATCATACCATTGACCCTTTTCTCATTTCATTATTACTCATCTCTTAGTTTGTTTAAGCCATCATGGGCATTCCTCTTATACTTAAAACTGATAATGTCCTGTTTATGTCTCTCATAAATTACAAGTTTTTCTTACAACAATACAATATTCAACATATCACGGGGTATCCCAGGCAGCAGTCCAGTCAATGCCATCATTAAGTGAGCAAAATTTAACCTTAAACTCAACTGCTAAAACAAAAGGAAATGGGCCCCCAAAACACAGATTTTTGAAGGTTAACCTTTCTGCCTTAATTTTTGATTTTGAAGGTTCTTTACCTTAATTGACTTTTTGAATCAATGGAGACAATTGCAAGACTCCGCTGGCCGTATCAGCATCTTTCTCACCTCCTGTTGATAGTCCCCTTTAACAATTTAAAAGATTTGGTATCCTAATGAAGGTAAGTATGTTCTAGAGGCAGTTCTAAAACAGGGGCAGGGCTATGCTCTTGTCCTTACAGGAGGCGGACCTGAGTGGTTTCCTACAAGATGATTGAAACCCTGTTGAAAAACTGGATTCAAGTTCGTTTCTTCTTTTGTTGGATGTGCCTGTGAGGAACTTATTTCCCTTAGTGAAACTTTATGAATATTGCACTTATATTCCCTTTCACTTTGCCTTGTATCAGAAATTAAGCCTGGGAGAGGCAAGTAAGGTTTCACCAATGACACTACTTGGATGCGTCCCCTATATAGACAAGGACAATATAGAGGCAGGGAAGCGGGAATTATAAACAACACATACCAATTTGGAGTGGAAGAACTTCCAATAATACCAGAGGAAATAGTTCTCATTGTCTCCAGAAAATTGCATGAAGCCTGGGTTGTTTGATATAATGTAGTCATGTGGCTGCTAATACTGTTATTATAATCATGTACTGTATATAGTAATGGAAGCTATTCCTAGTTCTTTACCTTTTTGTCCTATTCAGAGGTTTCTCCTAATATTGAGGTGCTGGAGTGGCAACAATGTTGGGAAAATAAACCCCGGTTTTATTAGAATACAATGGATGCAAATAACTGATTGAAGTGTGCGCGGTGATTTCAAACAAAATTTGATCACATACCTTTGAAATGGCACAGGTAAATAAAAGTATTGCTGCTAACAATAATGAAACCTTGAGTATATGGTGTGAAGGAGGCCTAAGTACAGAGTCATCTTTGGGATTGTTAGCTGCAGGCGATGCCATTAGCACTTTTGTGGCCAGAATATGTCTCTTAATCTTTCTAACCTGAATAACTCTTTTCATATTCAGTTATGAATACCTCGATATATTGACCTTGTGTCTGTAAGCCCTACCTATTATTGGTGGGGAATTTGACATGTGATAATATCTGGGGTATTAGTGTACAGATATGTGTACATTTTTGTCTTGCCTCAATCATTCTTGGTAGCACAAACTTTGCTAAGGATATTTATATCCTCAGGCTGCAAATAAGGAAATTTGGCTACCTGTTAATCTTTACTACGTGCGTGGAGGCATCACCTCTTGAGACTTATATTTGGACTTCTCCAGCCAGACCCTCTATTGCCCTTGGACTTGTAATTGCCGGTGATGAGCCTTCGCCCTCGTCTCCACTCTGCGGCCGTAGCAGGGCAGCTCTTCATCAAAACATACAAAATGCTGAATTTGTACATATGGCCTTGAACAATCTCACGGTTATGGCTTCAACAACGAAACATTGATTCTCAACTTGCTGTAAGATTGGACAACATGGAACAAGCCTTGACATGGCTTGGAGATCAGCTCATCCCCTCCAAGTACTCAGATAACATTGCAATGTGATTGGAGCTACTCAATTTTGTGTAATGCCTGTGCTTTTTAACATCTCTCAAAATTGGACTGTAATCTGAAAATTATTAATAGGCCATAAAAATATTAGTTTGGACATCCAAGAGCTCACTCAGAACATTTTCGAAGCATTTTGACAACAATTACATGTGTTGTCCGGAACTGTAACCCTTCAGGAGCTGGGTCAGCGCCTTGCTGCCTTTAACCCATGGACCCAGATGAAGACATGGATTTCTACAATCTCTGGAAGTATATTGCTTTGGGCACTTGGATTGGGTCTACTTCTTTTGGTGATTCGATGCTCCCTCCATCGCCTCCAAAAACAAAAGAAAACACAAGAACAAATATGGGCTACCTTTTTAGGATTGAGGCAAAACAAAAAAAAAAGGGGGGGGGGGAAATGCAGGGGCCTTTGAAAACAGTATGTTGAGAATAGATAGGGCTCAAGGACAGTATCTCCAATTGAACTTTTAGTGAACTCCCGTAGGCGCCAAGAAGGCGGACAGATAAGGAAGAGCATAGAAACAAAGAATTGAATAGAAGGTTACATGTGGGAAAAGAAAGTTTGTTTTGCATTGCATTCTTTCTGCTGACGTGGGGTTTATGGAGTATAAATAAAGTGAGGCAGAGGCTCTGAGTGTGGCCGCCATGTTCTCTGTGTGTCTTTGTCTTTTGTGTGTTCTTTCATTCTCCACCACCCCCGGCACGGACCCCAACAGTACTGGTACAAAAACAGACACACAGACCAATGGAACAGAATAGAGAACCCAGAAATAAAGCTGCATACCTACAGCCATCTGATCTTCAACAACGCTGACAAAAAATAGACAGTGGGAAAGGACTCCCTATTTAATAAATGATGCTGGGATGGCAGGGTAGCCATATGCAGAATGAAACTGGACCCCATCCTTTCACCATATACAAATATGAACTCAAGATGGATTAAAGTTTTAAATGTAAGACATCAAACTTTAAGAATTGCAAGAGAAATACCTAGGAAACACCATTGTGGACATTGGCCTTGGGAAAGAATTCATGACTAAGTCCTCAAAAGCAATCACAATGAAAAAAAATTGATATGTTAATTAAAATTGATACATTAATTTAGTTACAAATTAAATTAAGAGATTCTGTGTAACAAAAGTAACTGTTAACAAAGCAAACAGACAACCTACAGAATGGGAGGAAGTATTTGCAAACTAGGAATCTGATAAAAGTCTAATATCGTATAAGGTAATTAAACAATTGAACAAACAGAAAAACAATGCCGTTAAAAAGTGGGCAAAAAACACGAACAGACGCATCTCAAAAGACATACAAGTGTCCAATAAACATATGAAAAAATGCTTCACATCACTGACCATCAGAGAAATGCAAACCAAAACCAAAATGGGATACCATCTCACATCAGTCAGAATGGCTATGATAAAAAAGTCAAAAAACAATGGATGATGGCAAGGCTGTGGAGTAAAGGAAACACTTATAGGCTGCTTGTGGGAATGTAAATTATTTCAGCTACTGTGAAAAGCAGTTTGGAGGTTTCTCAAAGAACTTAAAACAGAACTACAATTTGATGTAGCTATCCCATTACTGGGTATATTTCCAAAAGAAAATAAATCATTCTACTAAAAAGACACATGCACTTCTATATTCATTACAACATTATTCACAATGGCAAAGCATTGGAATCAACCCAGATGCTCATCAACAGTAGACTGGATAAAGAAAAGATGGTACAAACACACCAGGAAACACTATGCAGTCATAAAAAAGAATGAAATCTTGTCCTTTGTAGCAACATAGATGCAGCTGGAGTGAATTAATGCAGGAACAGAAGACCAAATGTTGTATATTCTCACTTACAAGAGGGAGTTAAACATCAGTACTCATGGACATAAAGATGGCAACAATAGACACTGGGGACTACTAGATGGGGACTGGAGGGAAGGAAGGGTTGAAAAACAACCTGTTGGGTGCTGTGCTCTCTACTTGGGTGATGGAATTATTTGTACCCCAAGCCTCAGCATCACACAATATACCTGTGTAACAATCCTGCAAACAAAGAACAACAAAAAAGGTAATCCATGTGTGAGATGTGTGAAAACTGAAGTGATGAAATACAGCAGCAAGTGGGGATGTACACCAGAGTCCAAGCTTGATGATAAACAGCGGATTCAGAAGGCTGCCCCCAAGTTCTCAAATGCTCAGGACTTCAAATGCAATTAATTGGAGGGGACTTTAGCAAAGTCACTGCCACTTGCCTTAAATTCATCCTGCCTCTTACTAGGTCTGTCTACGTGGGAATGTAACTTCTTTGGACCTAAATTTTCTTATCTATTGACCAAAGAGATTGGACTAGGTGATTTCCATCACGTCTTCCCACTCTTTGACTTCTTTATAACTTAGTTTGTCTGTTTTGCTGTTTCCAAGGCATGACCATAATAACATCACTGACTTCTGTGCTGCACAATGACAAAGAATTCCCCAACCCAGAGATGTTTGGCCCTGGCCACTTTCTGGATAAGAGTGGCAACTTTAAGAAAAGTGACTACTTCATGCCTTTCTCAGCAGGTAATAGATATTCATTTCCATCTGTCCTTCACGAGACATGATACCTTTTTGGGATTGTTTGACTCTTACATGATGCCTCTGCTAGGGTCTGGCTGAATTGCTTTGCAGATCATTAGCACCGTTCCCTATGCCTATGCGATTTCCCTGCTGTTGAACATCCCCATTATTGGGCCAGATTAATGGGGCTTTGGGGAGTTGATCTAGTTTTTCAAACTGAAAAAGCTAGAGTGTAGGATAATGTAATTCTGCCTCTAGACACATCACTGAGCTACCTAAGAGCTCCTCTTAATGGGTGACACTCATTTAGACGTTTCTCATCTGCCATGAGAAAGGTATCTAATTTCACAATTTTGAATATCTGCCCCATGGTGTCCCTCGCTCCCTAGACTGAGCTGTGGAGATACAAGTATCTGAGAGCAGAGAATGGGCTCTTAAGAGGCTCACTTCTGATTTAGAGAAGTAGACAAGTAAACAGATCATTGTAATATAGTAAGAGGAAGGTTGCCAGAGGGGAAAATACAGGATGTTGGGGAGCTCAGTGGGGGAAGCTGCCTGCTTCCTGCTCATTCATAGGCCCTACCACTTCCAAGGGGAAGGAAACTTAAACTGCCACATTGGAACAGGAAGCAGGATAAGAAGAGAAGGCAGGAAACTTTTACAGAGGTAATGGACCCCAGTAGCAGGACATTTTCTGTAGATCTAGAGGATCAGAACCTGTCAACAAGTTTCAGGGTCAGGAAACCCTGGGAATATGGAAGGATAGTCTGCAATTATTCCAGAGGACCTTGATCTGCCTGCACTCATGATCATACATCTTGGATATTCAATCTCTACAGCTAAAGTGTGTGGTGAGTCTGTGAACATAGAATTCCCTTATTTTTTCTCTAGCTTTTGATCCCAGCTTTGGATCTGGCACTGTATACACTAAGATGTCAAGAACTGAGACCTTCATTTAAGGATCTCACATTTTAGTGGGATAGAAAAATAAATACACAGAGAATAGAATTCTAGGTTATCTATGCTCCAGCGGAAGCATGAATATGATGAGGAAACCTAAAGAGGGTGAGTTTCTATTGACTAGTGATCACAGAAATCCTAAAGAGGAAATGACATGGGACATAAATTCTGAAGGAAGCATATGAGTAGAGCTTTTTAGACAGATGGGACAGCAAGAGATAATGCTTGAAACTTTGTGGTGTGTTGGAGATTGATGAAGAATGGATATGCCTAGAGCTGAGAGTGGAGGAGATAAAGAATGGAAGAAGTGATATAGAATGTCAGCCTGGAAACAGAATGTGAAGAGTCAGGTCAAGCCATTTGGCTCTTATCCAATAGGACAGATGGGTGTCATTTAAAGTCGTAAAGTGAGAGAGTGACATGTTTAGACATGTACTTTTGAAAGCACACTAGGAAAAAATATTTGGCTGAATATTGTGCCAGAGGTACAAAAGGGAACACAGCATATGAGCCTTCTCCTTTCACCCTTCTTCCTCGTGAGTGCATTTCTAGAAAAAGACTGATGGAAACTAGTAGTATCAAAAGAACAGTTATAATGTGGCAATACTTAGTGAAGTGCATGGCATACAGCTGATACTCTATAAATATTTGTTGAGTGAAGGGTACTTAGTAATATAAGATATTAAATAGATAGGAAGTGTATCCATTTTTCTTTTTGTGTATCCAACCTTCCTTCCAGCCATTCTGCCTTCAATCCATCCATCTATTTAATCATTTATCAAATGGTTACTGCATACTTTTTGTGACTGTTCATGACCTAATGTTCAGGGAACAAATCGTCTATGTCTGTTATTTTCAGGAAAACGGATGTGTGTGGGAGAGGGCCTGGCCCGCATGGAGCTGTTTTTATTCCTGACCACCATTTTGCAGAACTTTAACCTGAAATCTCAGGTTGACCCGAAGGATATTGACATCACCCCCATTGCCAATGCATTTGGTCGTGTGCCACCCTTGTACCAGCTCTGCTTCATTCCTGTCTGAAGAAGGGCAGATGGTCTGGCTCCTGCTGTGCTGTCACCTGCAATTCTCCTTTATCAGGGCCATCACCCTCTTCTTTCCCACTATGAGGGATATCTTCTCTGAGTTGTCGACCTACATCTTCCCATTCTCTCAAGATCCAGTGAACAACCTCCATTAAAGAGAGTTTCTTGGGTCACTGTATATATATATCTGCTATTCTCCATACTCTGTAACACTTGTATTGACCACCACATATGCTAATACCTGTCTACTGTGGAGTTGTTAATATGTTATCACTATAAAACAAAGAAAAATGATGAATAAATGACAATTCAGAGCCGTTTATTCTCTGCATGTTCTAGATAAAAAGGATTATTATTTGCTGGGTCCGTTCTTAGATTTCTTTCCTTTGAGTAAAATGGAAGTGAGAAATGAAAGAAAATAGAATGTGAAGAGGCTATGCTGGACTTCATAATGTTAAGCCCAAAAAGGGAGAAAGGTAAGAGGGTAGGAAAGCTGTTTTGGCTGAGAATCACCTAGAATTACTGGAGGTCTGGATTTGGAACAGAAAAACTATGTCCAGGAGCAGCTGTAATCTGTAGGGAAATACTGGAACAATCAGCCATAAGAGGAATGAACACTAAGTGTTTGAATTCATGCTCTGATTTTGTGTTACTGTAAACACAAGATCAAGATTTGGATAATCTTTTTCCTTTGTGTTTCCAACTTAGATCATGTCTAAATATATGCTTTTGTATTGCTAATCATGTGTTAATGACTGTTATTTTTCTCTTCTAAACAAGAGCAAAATCTCCAGAAATCCCCACCAGGTTTTATTTTTTTCATTGTGCACTGCATACTTTTTTTTTTTTAAACTGAACATAAATGCAATGGTAATTAGATGCTACGATCCTGAAATTATTAGCCTTATGTCAACTCTAAAGCTTAAACAAGTGAACAACTCATAGACATCAAATTCTAGTCATCTTTTTTCCTTCCTTCTGTCTTGAAGTGTATGAAATGAGAAGTGACACGTTAACTTTTCCTCAGCTCATCTCCAAGAGAAAGCCATTTATACTTATCGTGCATTTGTAAGATTACACATGTGTGTAGTTTTATAAACACATACATCTATGTCTGTACACATAATATATACACACATGTATATATGAGATTAATAGTGGTTCTTTAATATACTGGCTTTATATGACACACATTATATTATATAACTTGCTGTTTTTTTTTTTTAACTTTTATTTTAGGTTAGGAGGTCCAAACAAGTTTGTTATGTTGGTAAACTCATGTCACAGGTTTTTTTGTACATCTTATTTCATCACTCAGGTACTAAGCCTAGTACTCAGTAGTCATTTTTTTTCTGCTCCTCTCCGTCCTCCCACCCTCCACCCTGATGCTGTCTCTAGTGTCTGTTGTTCCTTTCTTTGTGTTCATGAGTTCTCATCATTTAATGCCCACTTATAAGTGAGAGCATGTGGTATTTGATTTTCTGTTTCTGTTAGTTTGCTAATGATACTGGCCCCAAATCCATCAATTTTCCTGCAAAAGACATGTTTTGTACTAAACAATATACCAGGAAAACTTCCAAGGTAGTAGAAACATGGGCAAGTCATTATTGGGCAGATTACAGAAGAGAAAATGGAAATGGCTATTAAAAGTATTAAAATAGCTTAAAAATAAAAAGTATACATTAAAGCTACATTACTTATAGTATTAGCAATAAAACAGACATTTCCTTATTTAACCAATAGATAATATAGAGCAACTTTTTCACCAACACTACAATCCCATGACTGTGTTGAGCTTAAAGCAGGGAGTGAGCGATGGTTGTATTAGCAATGTTGCCCAAAGTTGCCCTCCAGGTGGACTAAAGATTCTCTAAGTTAAGTGAAAATCATAGGCATTAATAGTGATAAGAGTCTTATAATACAAAGTCTTTTTCTAATGTTGTGGGAAATGCTGTCAATAGCATGAAGCCGTGAAGCCATCAACTTCTCATTCTGGTTTGCAGTTTGAATGTCTCTGGTTATGGGCATTGGGAGGTTTGGTAAATTTTCTGTGTGCCCCACACATCAGGAATGAGACTCGTCCCTTATAATTAATCTAGTTTCAGATTATAGGGCTTTAGGAACAGAGCAGCTCCCAGTTTTAGTAATTTCATAGAAGAAAATGGGATTAGAGAAATCTAGAAGAATTCAGGATCTAGTCTAGCCTGCAGGTAGATAACAAGAACTAGAAAACAATGTACAAGGCTACCGTCCAATAACAGGTCTAACTTTTCTCTACAAACATATTTTTTCTTTCTACATTGATCACAGAGGAATCTCAGATTTATTGTTTATTTCTTTTTTTTAAACTTTTATTTTAGGTTCAAGTTACATGTACAGGTTTGTTAATAGGGTTAATTTCATGTAACAGGAGTTTGGTATACAGATTATTATTTCATCACACAGGTAATAAGCATAGTACTTGATAGGCAGTTTTTCAATTTTCACCCTCCACCCTCAAGTAGGCCCCAATGTCTGTTATTCCTTTTTTTGTATCCATGTGTTCTCAGTGATTAACTCCCACTTATAAGTGAGAACATGCACTACTTGGTTTTCTGTTCCTATGTTAGTTCTCTTAGAATAATGACGTCCAGTTCCATCCATGTTCCTGCAAAGGACGTGATCTTGTTCTTTTATATGGC
>NW_022160613.1:0-341 GCF_008728515.1 Papio anubis | reverse complement strand
CCCTCTCTTTCTCTGTCATTCTCCTCCCTCTCTTTCCCTCTCTCTCCTCTCTCTCTGTCTCTCAGTCTCTCTCCCTCTCTCTCCTCTCTCTCTCTCTGACTTTCTCTACCCCCTCCTCTTTCTCTCTCCCCCCTTTCTCTTTCCCTTTTTCTCTCTCTCTCCTCTCTCTCTCCCCCTCTTCTCTCTCATTTTCTTTCTTTCTCTCTCTCCCTCTCTCCTCTTTCTCTCTCATTCTCCCCCCTTGTCTTTCCCTCTCTCACTGTCTGTCTCTCTCCCCCTTCTCTCTCCCTTTCTCTTCTCTTTCTTTCTCTCTGTCTCTCCCCCTCCTTTCCCTCTCTCTC
>NW_022160612.1:0-341 GCF_008728515.1 Papio anubis | reverse complement strand
TCCTTTCTTCCTTTCTTCCTTTCTTCCTTTCTTCCTTTCTTCCTTTCTTCCTTTCTTTCCTTCCTTCCTTCCTTCCTTCCTTCCTTCCTTCCTTCCTTCCTTCCTTCCTTCCTTCCTTCCTCCTTTCCTCCTTTCCTTTCCTTTCCTTTCCTTTCCTTTCCTTTCCTTTCCTTTCCTTTTCTTTTCTTTTTCTTTTCTTTTCTTTTCTTTTCTTTTCTTTTCTTTTCTTCTTTTCTTTCCTTTTCTTTTCTTTTCTTTTCTTTTCTTTTCTTTTCTTTTCTTTTCTTTTCTTTTCTTTTCTTTTCTTTTCTTTTCTTTTCTTTTCTTTTCTTTTCTTTTTA
>NW_022160611.1:0-341 GCF_008728515.1 Papio anubis | reverse complement strand
TTTTTTTTTTTTTTTTTGAGACGGAGTCTCGCTCTGTCCCACTGGCTGGAGTGCAGTGGCACGATCTCGGCTCACTGCAAGCTCCGCCTCCCGGGTTCCTGCCATTCTCCTGCCTCAGCCTCCCAAGTAGCTGGGACTACAGGTGCCCGCCACTGCGCCCGGCTAATTTTTTGTATTTTTTTTTTTTAGTAGAGACGGGGTTTCACCGTGGTCATGATCTCCTGACCTTGTGATCCGCCCGCCTCGGCCTCCCAAAGTGCTGGGATTACAGGTGTGAGCCACGCTAATTTTTTTCTTTGTATTTTTTAGTAGAGATGGGGTTTCACCCTGTTAGCCAGGAC
>NW_022160610.1:0-342 GCF_008728515.1 Papio anubis | reverse complement strand
GTGGGAGGGAGAGAGGGATAGAAGGAAAGAAGGAGGGAGGGAGGGAGAGGAGGAAGGAAAGATAGAGGGAGGAAAGGAAGGAAGAAAGAAAAGAGGGAGTGAATGAGGAAAGGAGGAAGGAGGGAAGGAAGGAGGGAGAGAAAGAACAATGGAAGGAAGAGAGGAAGGAAGGAAGGAAGGAAGGAAGGAAGGAAGGAAGGAAGGAAGGAAGGAAGGAGAGGGAGAGCGAGAGAGGGAGAAAGGGAGACATGATGGGAGGGAGGGAGAAAGAGAATGAAGGAAGGATGGAGGGGAGGGAAGAGGGAGGGAAGGAAAGGAAGAAGCAAGAAAGGAAAGAGAGGG
>NW_022160609.1:0-342 GCF_008728515.1 Papio anubis | reverse complement strand
GATAGATAGATAGATAGATAGATAGATAGATAGATAGATAGATAGATAGATGAGTCCACTAATAAATGTCTGCAACCCTTGAAATAATGTGGGGTAGATAAATTTCAAGACATACAGGACATACGTTTTAGTGAGGTAGGAAGCCAGGTAGCAGGTATGGTACAAAAAAGTAAGGCCAATCAGAGACATCTTGATGCACACCTGTCAACTCATTCCCTTCCCAGGAGAAGCAGTGCCAGCCTGCCTGAGCCCCACTAATCGATCGATCGATCTATCTATTGATCTTCTATCATCTACCTATCATCTATCTTCTATTTTCTTTCTTTCTTTCTTTTCTTTTCT
>NW_022160608.1:0-342 GCF_008728515.1 Papio anubis | reverse complement strand
AGGCGGGTGGATGGAAGGAGGAAGGTGTAGACGGGTGGGTGGATGGAAGGAGGAAGGTGTAGCTGGGTGGGTGGATGGAAGGAGGAAGGTGTAGACGGGTGGATAGGTGGATGGAAGGAGGAAGGTGTAGATGGGAGGGTGGATAGGTGGATGGAAGGAGGAAGGTGTAGATGGGTGGGTGAATGGATGGAGGAAGGTGTAGATGGGCAGGTGGATGGAAGGAGGAAGGTGTAGACAGGCGGGTGGATGGAAGGAGGAAGGTGTAGACGGGTGGGTGGATAAGTGGATGGAAGGAGGAAGGTGTACATGGGCAGGTGACTGGGTGGAAGGAGGAAGGTGTAG
>NW_022160607.1:0-342 GCF_008728515.1 Papio anubis | reverse complement strand
TGCAGTGAGCTGAGATACGGCCACTGCACTCCAGCCTGGGCGACAGAGCGAGACTCCGTCTCAAAAAAAAAAAAAAAAAAAAAGAAATGCTACTGATTGGAGGGAACAGTTCTTAAAGTCCAGGTTCTCTAAAGTGACTTCGGTTCTAACTCAGGGGTGGGTAATGATGCTGACGCAAGTACGGTCCCCACCTTCAGGCTGCTCTGCTGGCAACTCGGGGTGAGAAAGTCAAAATCTTCCTTTCGGAATCTCCTTCTCTGTCCCAATCTCTTTTCCAATAATCTGCTTTCAAACGCTACAGCATTATTACTTCCCAAAGTCCTTACCCTTTAACCTCTGTCT
>NW_022160606.1:0-343 GCF_008728515.1 Papio anubis | reverse complement strand
TTGTATGTTGTATCTTTGTTCTCATTGGTTTCAAAGAACATCTTTATTTCTGCCTTCATTTCATTGTGTACCCAGTAGTCATTCAGGAGGAGGTTATTCAGTTTCCATGTAGTCGAGTGGATTTGATTGAGTTTCTTAGTCCTGAGTTCTAGTTTGATTGCACTGTGGTCTGAGAGACAGTTTGTTATAATTTCTGTTCTTGTACATTTGCTGAGGAGTGCTTTACTTCCAATTATGTGGTCAATTTTGGAATAAGTGTGATGTGGTGCTGAGAAGAATGTATATTCTGTTAATTTGGGGTGGAGAGTTCTGTAGATATCTATTAGGTCTGCTTGCTGCAGAG
>NW_022160605.1:0-343 GCF_008728515.1 Papio anubis | reverse complement strand
CCACCACGCCCAGCTAATTTCTGTATTTTTAATAGAGACGGGGTTTCACCACGTTGGCCAGGATAGTCTCGATCTTTCGACCTCGTGATCCATATGCCTCGGCCTCCCAAAGTGCTGGGATTATAGGCACAAACCACTGCGCTCGGCCTTTTAGTTCTATTTTCCACACACTCTTGGGTTTTTCTTTTTTTTTTTTTTTTGAGACGGAGTCTCACAGTATCACCCAGGCTGGAGTGCAGCAGTGCGATCTCAGTTCACTGCAACCTTCACCTCCCGTGTTCAAGCGATTCTCCCATCTCAGCCTCCCAAGTAGCTGGGATTACAGGCACCCACCATCATGCTC
>NW_022160604.1:0-24511 GCF_008728515.1 Papio anubis | reverse complement strand
AATTGCCTTAATTTGTCCATATCTCTTTTTCAGTAAAGACTTCATATCAATGTTTCATGGAAAGATCTCTGGTTTATTTAAGGAGTATGAATTTGAACGCATATTTATTTCCATTCATGCTTAGCTCATATGGATATAAACTTGCTAGATGTAACAGAAAATATATTTAAATTATCCTATTGTTATCTTTATTTCTATTTTCACACAATATAAAATCTACAGTAATGAAATATATAAAAATGTATGGTGCACACTTTTATGCCTGGAACTCTCACTAATCTCCCCCATCCACTCCCCAAAGGTAACAACTGGAACGTTTTTAATTTTCTTAAACCACATGGACATAATTAAGCATATGCCTATCTGGCTGCCAGATGTGATGTTCTCACCAATATGTCTGTTATACATAATATGACGATTTTGCTCAGTGGCTGGTGGGCCTTTGTGCATAATCAGTATTATTAGCAAGTTGATGGCTAGCAAGCAGGAGATTGTTAAGTACAGGACTTACTCCTTGGGTTAGGCTGTTCTTGTGTTGCTAAAAAGGAATACCTGAGGCTGGGTGATTTATAAGGAAGGAGGTTTAATTGGTTCACAGTTCTGCAAGCTGTGCAGGAAGCATGGCAACGGCATCTGCTCTGCTTTTGGTGAGGCCTCAGGAAGCTTTTACTCATGGCAGAAGGCAAATGGGGAGCTGGCATATCCTATGGCAAGAGCAGGAGTAAGAGAGAATGGGGAGGTGCCACACAGTTTAAACAACCAGACCTCTGAGAACTCACTCACCCTCATGAGGACAGCATCAAGCCATTCATGAGAGATCCACTCCCATGATCCACATACCTCCCATTAGCCCCCACCTTTAACATTGGGAATCACATTTCAACATAGGATTTGGGCAGGACAAACATTCAAACTATATCGCCCCATTCTCAGTGACACTGCTCTGGCTAAGGGAACTTGGGTTATTTCTCAGGCTTTGTTCTAAGAAGGATGATATGGAGCAGGTGGGCAGGTTATTATTTCCCCATGCCTTGCTGTAGAGTGGGTAAAGGAATTTACCTTATTTCCACTAGGGTGAAGCCAACTTCCCTACTGTTGTCCTGTCCACATGCTTTGGGGTGGCCCAGAGTGTCTTGGTGTTCCCCTCTATGCCTCTGAAGCCCTTATATCCATACTAAACTTTTAAAAGAATTACTAATCAATCTCTTGTTATAGTTCTGTTCATATTTTCCATTTCTTCTTTTTTCCAATTTTTAAAATTGTAGTAAAATATATACAACATAAAAGTTACCATCTTAACCATTTTAAGTGTACAATTTAGTGGTATTAAATACATTTATAAAGTTGTGCAACCATTACTACCATCCATCTCCAGAACTCTTTCATCTTGTAAAACTGAAACTACATACCCATCGAATATTAACTCCCATTCTCCCAGCCCCCAGCAACCACCATTCTACTTTCTATAATTTTGATTACTCTAAATACTTCATATAAGTGAAATCACACAGTATTTGTCTTTTGTGATTGATTGGCTTTTTAAATATAACCCTCCTCTCCCATACATATGTAATATAATATATGTATGTATATATACATACATATGTGTATATGTATATATTACTGTTTAATTCCTATTTGAAAAATAGAATTATAATGCATACATACCCCCCAAATAGAATATTTTACATAAAGAACAGAGACTTTGATAGAAAAGGGTAATTTCAATTCCTTTTTTTTTTAACTTTTATTTTAGGTTCAGGGGTACACGTACAGGTTTGTTATATAGGTAAACTCATGTCATGAGGGTTTGTTATACAGACTATTTCGTCACCCAGGTACTAAGCCTAGTATTCAATAGTTATTTTTTTCTGATTCTCTCCCTCTTTTCACCTGGCTTTTTTCACTTAGCATAATGTCCTCAAGTTTAATCCATGTTGTAGCATATGTCAGAATTTACTTCCTCTTTTCAGCTGAATAATATCCCATTGTATGTATATGTTGCATTTTGCTTGTCAATTTTTTCTGGCAATGGACACTTGGGTTGCTTTCATGTTTTAGCTATTGTGAATGATACTGCTATGAACATGGGTGTATAAATATCTATGTGAGACCCTGCTTGCAATTCTTTAGGGTTTTGTAGTGTTATTCAGTTTCCTATTTCCTTGACGATCTACTAATTATTTTATCCACTATTAAAAGTGGAATATTGAAGTTTCTGATGATTATTGTTGAATTAGTTCTCCCTCCAATTCTATCAGTTTTTGCTTCATGTATTTTGAGACTCTGTTGTTAGGTGCATATATGTTTATAGTTGATATAGTTTCCTGAATAATTGACCATTTTATTATTATAAAATGTCCTTCTTTGTCTCTAATGACATTTTTTTTTTTAACTTAGTCCATTTTTTTCCTCATATTGGAACAGCCACTCTATCTTTCTTTTGGGTACTGTTACAGTAATATTACAGTTTCCATACATTCTGCCAATCTCTAAAATTTAATTGGAGAGTAATCTATTTACATTTAATGTAATTATTGATAAGCTGGGATCTATGTCTGCCATTTTAATATTTGTTTTCTGATTTTCTCATGTTCCTCTATTTCTCAATTACTGCCTTTTATGTTAGACTTTTCCTAATGTATCACTTAATTCTCTTATTGTTTCTTATAGAGTCAGTCTGTTAGCAACAAACTTATTTTTTGTTTATGTGGAAATATCTTACTTTCTCCTTCATTTTAAAAGAATAATTTTGTTGGATACATAATTCTTGGTTGACATGTTTTTTCTTTCAGCACTTTGAATATGTCAACTCGTTGCCTTCCTACCTCCGCTGTTTCTGATGAGAAATCCATTGTTTTTCTTATTACAGATCCCTTGTATGTGATGATTTGCTTCTCTCTCTGATTTCAAGATTCTCTCGTAGTCTTTATCTTTTTGACAGTTTATTATGTGTCTACATGTTGATCTCTTTGAGTTTATCCTACTTGGAGTATTTTGAGCTTCTTGAATGTATAGATTCATGTATTTCATCAAATTTGGGGTTTTTTGGCCATTACTTTTTCTACTATTCCTTCTATTCCTCTATTACTCCTTTTCTGGGACTCCTGTTATGCATGTTGGTCCACCTGGTGGTGTTTCTTAGGCTCTGTTCACTTTTCTTCATTCTTTTTGTTGTTGTTCCTCATACTATGTAGTCTGAATCTGTATTCATGCCCGTCAGTTCTTCTGCCCGCTACTATTTAACTCCGCTAGTAAATTTTTAATTTCAGTTATTATAATTCTCAACCAAATAATTTCTTTGGGGTTCCATTTAATAGTTTTTACCTTATTAATATTTTCTATTTGGTGGGACATCATTCTCATCCTGTCTTTTGGATCCTTTTTAAACAGCAGAAAAAATATTTGTTTCTATCAAATCAAAAAGAATGAATAAATCTTCAAGCAAGATAATCAAAATGATCAATAATACAATTAATAAGATAACATATACAGATCACACTGCAGGTTTAGATACTTTGCATTAAAGCACATATACCAAGATGAAGAGAGCCAGCAACTGTTGCATTGAGGGAAAGTACTCTGCCTCATGGTACATGCATGACCTCTGGGAAACTCTAGCTGACATTTCACAGGACAGTAAACAAAGAGACAGGTCGTCATTGCGTTAGAGAGCTGATCTGAGCTTGACAGGGATCACAGTGAAATGCCATTTTAACTCAACAATTTCCCCAGAGATCCATTCATCTCAAAAACAGGAATATATAAAAATCAGTAGTACAAATTCTTATAAAACTAGAAAAACCCTCTAAGCCCTACTATCCTTGGAGTTTACATAAAGATTGAGTTTTCATTTTTCTTCCCTTGACTCTTCTCTAAATTAAATAAAAATAGTTTATTTTTATTTAGTACACTTTTAACTTTATAGCCAAAGCCTTAAAATGAAGAATGGCTTAATAAAATGAATTATACACATTCCAAACCTAAGGAAAATCTCCAAGGTGGTCTGCTCCTTTGAAAAGTTTTAAACAGGAAATATTTTATTTAAAGAATGACATTGTACTTCCTGGAATAACCTAATTATTACCAGAGGAAGGAATTCATATCTATGCCATACAAGAGTTTTCACTTTATTTATTTATTTTTGAGATGGAGTTTTGCTCTTGTTGCCTAGGCTGGAGTGCAATGGCGCGATCTCAGCTCACCACAACCTCTGCCTCCTGGGTTCAAGTGATTCTCCTGCCTCAGCCTCCCGAGTAGCTGGGATTACAGGCGTGCACCACCACGCCTGGCTGATTTTGTATTTTTAGTAGAGATGGGGTTTCTCCATGTTGGTCAGGCTGGTCTCAAACTACCGACCTCAGGTGATCCCCCCACCTCGGCCTCCCAAAGTGCTGGATTACAGGTGTGAGCCACCGCACCCAGCCAAGAACTTTCACTTGTTGGGAAATGTTTTACTAAATCTTTTTCAAACTACACACAAACAACACACACACACACACACACACACACACACACACATAATGATCAAATTGGGGGATTTCCTGAGGTATACAGATAATGGCAAGGGTAATGGCGTTGTGTGCTTCAGAGGCACAACATAATGGACATCGAAAGGGAAGGCGAGGAACATGAGCTTGCCTCCTCCACAGATGAGCCTGGACCCAAGCCCAGTGGACTTCACAGCCTTTTATTTCTATTATAAATGGGGACTTAGGGAGGAGGATTAAAGGCTCAGACTCTCCACTAGTGCTTCCTTTGCTTAAGCCAAGGAAAAAACAACAAACAGAGGTGAACATCACTTTGGTGAGTTCTGCTATTCTTGATGTGAGGTCACAAGCAGAACCAAGCCGACTGAGAACTCCGGGTTGTTTGGGACACGACACAAGTGGTTAACATCTTCCTGGATGTTCAGTCTTCTGAGTCGGGAAAGCCTGGGCTGGAGTCCCAGCTCCACTGTTCACTGGCAGCAGAAGCCTGGCCAAGATGCTTCACATCCCCAATCCTTCCTTCTTTGTTTATAGGTGTGGAATCATGCCTCTCTCATAGAATGTGAGGAAGATTAAATGAGATGTTTGTAAAGTCTAAAACTACACATTTTACTCATTTGGCCTTCAGTAATTGGTGCCTATCATAAGTTTGTCTTAGTGTTTCAGGGTGTTAAATAGCAGCATTTCCAGGATCTAAATAAGTGGAAACCTGTTAGGATAATGGAAGCAAACTGAATTAAGAGCTGAGTAGAATGGCAGAATGTGAGATCAGGTTGAAATTTTAGAGATTATCAAAACCACTCTGCTTAAAGATGAAAGTACTGCACGTGGGGCCGTAGAAGGAAAACCAAGAAAAGATGTCCCTTTAATTTTACTTTTTGTCAAAATATTTTCAAGATTATTAATTTTTACAAAATTGTTTAAGGGAAAACTAGAGAGTTTGTTGAAGAAAGCCAGAACGGGGATTTTTTAAAGCCACTGACCATGAAATAAGCATCGTCTTTCAAAGACCTTGGAAAAGGGCCAGGCATGGTGGCTCACACCTATAATCCTAGAACTTTGGGAGGCCTAGGCGGGTGGATCACCTGAGACCAGGAGTTCAAGACCAGCCTGGCCAACATGGCAAAACCCCATCTCTACTAAAAATACAAAAGTTAGTAGGGTGTGGTGGTGCACGCTTGTAATCTCAACTACTTGGGAGGCTGAGGCAGGAGAATTGCTTGAACCCAGGAGATGGAGGTTGCAGTGAGCCGAGATTGTGCAACTGTACTCCAGCCTGGGGGACAGAGCGAGACTCTGTCAAAAAAAAAAAAAAGGACCATGGAAAAGGTGTTTGTCTCCTATTGATCTCACCCTGCAAAGGACCCTCAGCTGCTGAGCAATCTCAGCAAAAGCAAATGCTATTGAGACTTATTGAGTGACTCGTTGTTGGGTAGAATTGTCTATCTGGAAAGGAAGGATGGATGGGGGAGTAAAGTACGGAATCAGGGATCAGGCCATTTCTTATACCTCACCCAAACTCCAAAGGCAAAGATCACATTGGAGGATCTGCTAAACACAAAAGGAAGAAAGAAGTTTGAAGATTTTTCTGCTTCTGAAAAAGTACACACTTTTCTCTTTTGAATTATCCACATAATAACTTCAGCTCTACTTTTCCTAGTTTGCAGAAACCACTTACATGGCAGTACTACTCTAAATTGTGCAATTTTCCTCATATCAGACTTGTTTTTCTCTATACCTGGTTCCTCAGGAAACCTGAACTTTATCTACATGTGTGATATGCACCCTGTCTCCATCAGCTGGCATTCAATTGCAGCTCTAAATTCTGAAGTGTTCAGAGTCAATACAATGCACTGATGTTTCATTTACCTGAGCTGGGCGCTTTTATCCCATAAACATAAAAAGTAAACAATCTTATTTTGTTGTAATTGAGAGGATGAGGAGAAGACAGATCTATATTTCCACTGAGGTAGCCAAAGAACGCTCACATGAAAGGACAAAGGGAGAGGGACCGGCAAGAGTCTTGGCACTCTTTATAAGGAAGACGCACTCGTTATGGAACAGGATATATGTGGCAGCGAATTGACTGGGGACTCGCTGGGACATCTTCAGAAGGTAAATCATGGGTTTCAGCACAACTAACGGGATGAAATATGCATCTTTTTTCTCACCAGTGTGAAGGATTAGAAGTCACTCCTAGGAATAGAAAAGGACATTCTCTGGGGATAGTCATGATGTATGATTTTTAAGGCAGGAATAAATTCCATTGTCCTTCCCAGAAGACAGCAAGAATTATTCAAGGTGGCCACCAAGTCTGGAAACAAGGCAAATCTTTTAAATGGTTTATTAATATTGCATTATAATGAATGACAAAACATTAGTATCTAATTCTAGACTTTATGGCCACCTCATAGAATGAATCTTTGGAATATAAAAAATAACACTTTTGTATTCCCTTAATCATGAAGCTGTTACACTCAGTCGAGAAACAGCTAGTGCAACATTTGTTCAACCTCAAAGGCTCCATTCCCTTTACCAACTATTTATAATATTCTTGGGCCACTCACAGGAGAAAAACACTATCAGCATTGAGAGAGAGCAGCATTTTCAAAATACGTTTTGTTGTCTTAAACAAAAAGCTTAACTATGCTACTAGTCCAGTAATTCCATACGGTCTTATCACTTCCGTTCATAAGATATAATCTGGCCGGGCATAGTGGCTCACGCCTGTAATCCCAGCACTTTGGGAGGCCAAGGCTGGTGGATTGCCTGAAGTCAGGAGTTGGAGACCAGCCTGGCCAACACAGTGAACCCCGTCTGTACTAAAAGTACAGAAAATCAGCTAGATGTGGTGGTGGGTGCCTATAATCCCAGCTATTAGGGAGGCTGAGGCGGGAGAATCACTTAAACTCATGAGGCGGAGGTTGCGGTGAGCCAAGATGGCACCATTGCACCCAGCCTGGGCAACAAGAACAAAACTTCATCTCAAAAAAAATAAAAAAGATATAATCTTTCAACATTTATGTAGGTGAATACGTCTTATGTTTTTTGAGAAGTCCCAAAAGACTTTGAGAGTTCCCAAAAGACTTTTAGGAGTTTAATTTTTTCACAATAAAAGAAAGGAGCAGTGTCAATCTATAAGAGTCAGACCAGCCGTTTAAATAAGACCCTCTTCATAGCTCAGTTACCAGTGCCTGAAGAGATTCAATACAGTCAATACAGTCCCCTTGCTCTCATTTATTAGAAAAAAGGATTTGAGAGGGATAAGAGCATTAACTATCCACATTATTTAATAGCTTATATTTAATAGCCTAAGAAGACAGAAAACAGATGTCAAAAAATACAGTCTTAAAAATAAAGGGCCGGGAGCAGTGACTCACTCCTGTAATCCAAGCACTTTGGGAGGCCGAGGTGGGTGGATCACCTGAGGTCAGGAGTTCAAGACCAGCCTGGCCAACATGGTGAAACCCCGTCTCTACTAAAAATACAAAAATTAGCTGGGTGTGGTGGCAGGCACCTGCAATCCTGGCTATCTGGCAGGCTGAGGCAGGAGAATCGCTTGAACCCGGGAGGCAGAGGTGTCAGTGAGCCGAGATCATGCCATTGCATGATCTTACTGGGTAACAGAGTAAGACTCCATCTCAAAATAAATAAAAAAAAAAAAGTTAAAATTAAAAAAATAGAAGCCAAATCCTTTCATCCCAGGATGTCTGAAAAGAAGAGATTCTGTGAGGCATGGATGCAGAAAAGGAGTTATTCCTACCAGAAAAAATGAACTGTGGACACAGTCACTCAAGACCAGGGAAACACTTACCTGATTCCTCAAGTTACCTGCTCACTTTATTTGTCATTGTTATTTTTGTCAGTGTTTTCATATGTATTCAGTGACCTGGAAACCTTTTTGGTGAACTTTTATTTATTTTTAAAGAATAAGATTGTGAATTGATTAGTATAAATAAATGCTATTTGTTTTCTCTGCAACCACTTAGACAAGGCTTATCCCAGCCTCAGCTCTATTGACATTTTGGGGCCACAAATTCTTCACCTGAGAGGCCTTGTATTGTGCATTGTAGGGTATTTAGCAGCATCCTGGGTCTCTACCATGACAATAGAAACCTTTACCCTCCCCAAGTTTTGACAAAAATGTCTCCATACTTTACCAAAAGTCCACTAAAGGCTGAAATTTCCCCTGGTTGAGAATCACTGGTGTAGACCTATTTCTCAGAAACCCTCTTCTCCAAGTAGGAGGGCTGGCTGCCTGTGAGGCCTGTGTAAGTGGGTGGGCTGTGACAACCGTCACACATCACTATTGAAAGTGATTCCATGTCATTCCTCTGGGATGCCTCAGTGTCCCTTCAGTTATTTCCTTCCAAGTTTGACGGAGTACTTAAGAATTTTGTCCATTCACAATATTTCCCTCATAGTGCTCTCATAGGGTGGAAATGGCCTTGGAAGAAGGAGCCAAAAAATTCCTGGAATCTTCTGTCTCTCTGTGACCATTATTAACATATTTTAACTAAGATGTTTAAATGATACTGAGATATACATATATATTTTTCAATTTTGCTTAATTTTATTAGATGTAGAGAAAGAGGATTAGTAAATTCTGCCATCTTATCCTAGAAATACCCTTTATCCACAGAATAAAGTTGAAATTTCTTATTGTGATATGTGATACTCTTCACAGGTTGGCACTTGTTTTCTTTCTTTAACCTCAGTGTTCAGAACTTACCCACACATATCCAAAAAATGTCCATGCTCTGTGAAGCATGCAATTTGTATTTATCAAAGACGGTTCATTCTATCCCCTAGAAGCATCCACTGCTGTTGACATCTCACTGTTTGGATCTGTTGCCAGGAAATTTACTAGGAGACACCAACATATACTGTTAGATAATAGCAATTATTATTATCTAATAGCAATCTTATAGAAAGCTCTGTAATTGTAATCTTATAGAAAGTAGATGATATCCCGGTGAGCAACTGGGTGAAGGTAGCATAAGCAAGTGTTCCTTTGGAGCTGTTGGTGTCTTAATCTCTTAACATTTTAAGAAACAGAACAAATCGCTGTCATAAACATGACACTTCCAGGACACCCTTCGTTATCAGATTTTAATTACGTAATTAGTTCCAGAATATTTTGGTTCTCATATTTTCCTACACTTATGAGAGTAGCCATTCAAATAACCTCCCATCCTCTGGCTTTATTCCAGTAAATCCATTTTTCATAGCTCCAGAGTGATCTCTCTAAAGTGTATCTACTATTTGAAGCTTTCAGTGAGTTCCCAATGCCTATTAGTTAAAAAGAAAATGAACGTGGCTGGTAAGATCTCTCACTATCTTTCTTGTCACTCGGCGCTCTAGCTGAATGTAATGTCACTATTAGCTTGCACAAGTCAGCAGCATAGCACTGCATGGTTTCCATTACCCTTCAAGACAAACCTGCAGCAGGGAAGTGGCAAGAGGTCAGCTCAATTCTGATTGAGGACTGAATACAAGAATAGGAAGCCTTGTGGTTTTTCAGAGCAGTTTCATGGCTACAATTTTTATTCTAATAAGACTAATATTAATTATGTTCTCCCAGTTTTACTTTTTTGCAGCTATCTTCTTTACATGATTTATTATATCTTTATTTCAACAAGTCCTACAGAACACATGGAGTTCACAAACTTACATGGAAACTGGAGTCTTAAATGTTTGGGGGAGTTCATAAAAAGAGCACAGACATTTGATGCTAGGCTGCATTTACAGAAAGAGCTGTCTGGGGCAAGTTGATTTAATTTTCTCAGAAAAGTTTTATTGAAAATGCCTGTAATTGTTGTATATCATTTATACACGATGATATAAATTAAAAACTCAGGAATATTGGGTAGAAACAAATCTTCAAGGGTGCCAGCCCAGAATATTAACTATTAGTTATTAACTTGAATATTAGTTATTAACTTGAGTTAATATAGATCATTTCTAAGTGAGATTGTCTCGTAGGAATCATATTTGTGGTGGTTAGTCTCCAGAGCAGCTCACAGGTGCCTCCTTACTGCCTTACTCATAGTGTTCCAGAATGTTCTTCCATGAGGTACATGTATTCTGTGTTCCAGGCTCTTTGGATACAGGAGCACAAACACCTCAGTAAGAAGGTTTCCTCTGGAGAAGGAGGAGGTAGGAGTTTGTTCAGCTGTGATCCGGTAGCAGTGACACGGGTTCACTCGGGGTTCCTGACAGTAACTTGGGGCAAGAGTTATGGCATCATGTGTCCTGGCCTCCTTCCTGTAAAGTTCAGGGCTTTTCCTTCCAGGGTAAACTTCTAGACACATAGCTCATTGACCTCTCAGACTTTCCTTTAGCAGAAATCTACTTATTACCTTTAGTAGCTGCTAGGAACCTGCCTTTCCAGAATTTAAGTTAGGGAGTACTATAAAGTGGGCAACCTAACTTACCTTTTGCAAAGGATAAATATAGCTTGTCACAACACTTTAAAAGTCTTTCATTTTCACTCCCTCTTTGAAATGCAGTATTTGTCATTAACTCAAGGCCCATATGTACAGGAGTCTGTCTTAATTATTATGGCTTCCAGTGCAATTCTCAAATCTTTTAAAGGAAGTCTCCTATGTCTCCTATTCTTTTTTCTTTTTATGTCCCCTTCTTTTTTTTTTTTTCAAGTTCATGTTGGATGGATAATGTGACAATGTCATAACAAGGTTCAAGGGTGGCACAGGTCACACATGTGTGTGAACACCCCATCGTCACACGAACTACAAAAGGATCTCCCATTGTTCTTTAACAAGATTTTCTTTGCTCTTCTCAGAAATTTTATCTTGTAAATGAACCTTAGTATCCAAATCCACTAAAAATCTCAAGTTAAAAAAATGTTATTGCATTTATAGATCAATATGCATGTAAGAAAAAGGAGGAATTAACATCTGTAAGTATTGAATCTTTTATAGAAATCATGTTTGTATTTTTTAAATTATATGTGCTTTTAGAAATATTCTCAGTAAAATTTTATAACTTTCTTCTTGTAAATCTTAGATTTTTTTCATAGGTTAGTTTCTAGGTACTTAAAGTGTTTCTTGATGTCTAGATGATGTAGTTTTAATGATGTTTTGTCACTGGAATTTGCAGATATATAAGAATGTTTTATTTCTTTCTTATATGGTTTTCTTACCAAAACTCTCTTTATAAAAATGACTATTTTTAGAGTAATTTTTCGGTTTACAGAAAATTTGGGCAAAAAAAGGATTTCCCATAACCTCTTCTTCCTTCAATATAGTTTCTCCTGTTATTAACATTTTATATTAATGTAGAACATTTGTTACAATTGATGAACCACTATTGAAACATTATTAACTAAAGTTCATCGTTTACATTAGTGTTCTTTCTTTGTGTTGTAAAGTTCTATGTTTTTTTGTTTGTTTTGTTTTTGAGACAGGGTCTCACTTTGTCACCCAGGCTGGAGTTAAGTGATGCAATTACAGCTCACTGCAGCCTCAGCTTTCCGGGCTCAAGGGGTCCTCCCACCTCAGCCTCCTGAGTAGTTGGGACTACAGGCATGCGCCACCACACCTGGCTAATTTTCATATTTTTTTGTATAGTTGGGTGGCCCAGGCTGGTCTCAAACTCCTAGGCTCGAGCAACACCACCTCTTGGCCTCCCAAAATGCTGGAATTACAGGAGTGAGCCATCACACCCAGGAAAAATCCATCGGTTTTGACAAATGCATGTCATGTACCTGCCATTGCAGTACCATCCAGAAGAGTTTTGCTGCCTTGAAAATCCCACGTGCTCCTCCTATTCATCCTTCCCTTCCTCCTCCTGAGTCTCTGGCAACCACTGATCATTTCATTGTCTCTACAGTGTTGCCTTTCCCAGAATGCTGTATAGTTGGAATCACAATGTATGCACTCTTTTCAGATTGGCTTCTTTCCCTTAGGTTTTCAGTTTCTTTCATCACATATTTTGGAATATAACATTTGCAATTGCTGAGGGTTTTATTTTACTTATAACTTTATATAACTTCATTATAACATAATTGTAAACCTGATTTCTTTGTTCTAATGGTCTGAGTTGGGACCATAACAGTGGAAATCTTTTGAAGAATTTTTAATTTTCTCATTTATTCTAGCATTTCACTATCCAATACGATGTTTATTCCAGGATTTTGGATTTTGGTTGATTTCATTAATCAGGTAAATATCTTCTCTCTTTCAGTACTTCTAAAATTTCTCTGGTCAGGTATGGCATTATTTTGTAAGTGATAATTTTACAGTATCTATTAAAATGTTATTTTCTTTTTAAAAGTCAATTCCTTTAGGAAACTACAGTGATAGGTTTTTCTAATGTTGAACTATCCTTACACTTCTTGGTAAACCCTAATTGGTTGTGTCAGTCTTTTTTTACATTGTAGGATTTGTTTCTCTGCTATTTTAGTATATTTACTGTTAGGCTAATAAGTAGGATTTAGTTGTTTAGTTGTTTTAATTGTTCTTGTTGTTTTTAACTAAACAAATGCTTTGCTAACTTTCTACCTTTTCATCTATTTCTGGACCCATTGATTAAACACTGGGATTATAGAGCAAATTAATTTTGGTAGAAATTTTAATAATACCTCAAAGGTATGGTGTCTTTGAGATAATTTTTTGTCTAACTTTTCAATTGTTGTGATTTTAGTTTCTTTTTATTTTTTAACTTGCTTTGTTTAGATTTTGATAAACTGTATTTTCCTAAACATCTAATTTATCTAGATTTCCAAATCTTGAAATATTTGTGTATTTGTGTTTGTGTATGTATATACATTTTTGTAAACATGGACTATATATTTTTTAAATGTTTTACAGTGTAATATTTATTTTTCCTGAAATTAATGACTTTTAACTTAATCTGAACTACATATGATTGTCTGCCTCAGAAATATTGTGGATATAGTACTAGCCATTACTGATTAGGCCTACATTTTTATTACACCAATTTGTGTAATACTTTCCCTTGTCTTTTTTTCTTAGGTTTATTTGGCTGAATTTTTCCTAGGTTCTTGATTTGCACACATACTTTTTAAATTTTAGCCTTCCTTGTTCCCATTTAAGGCTAAGAATTATTTTTTGAGGACACTTTGGCTAAGAAGTATTTTCAATTTATAGTGTTACCAATATCTTTAATTCTGAAATCTAATTTCAGATGTGACTTATTATTAACCCAAGAGATCATGATAAATTATTAAATTTGTGTACAGGCAACAAAAACAAAAATAGACAAATGGAATTTAATTAAACTAAAAAGCTTCTGTATGCCAAAAAAAAAAAAAAAAATCAACAGAGTAAAATGACAACTTGCAGAATGGGAGAAAATATGTGTAAACTATGCATCCAACAAGGAATGAATATCTAGAATTTATAAGGAACTCAGACTACTAACAACAGCAAAAATAATCTCATCAAAAACTGGGCTAAGGATATCAATAGACATTTTTCAAAAGATGGCAAACAGGCCGGGCACAGTGGCTCAGGCCTATAATCCCAGCACTTTGGGAGGCTGAGGCAGGCGGATCACCTGAGGTCAGGAATTGGAGACCGGCCTGGCCAACATATAGTGAAACCTCGTCTCTGCTAAATATTTGTGAAATTTTCAGTTTTCCTTCTGTTATTGCCTTCTGCTTTCATTTCATTGTGGCCAGAGAGATGCTTTGTGTTATTTCAGCCTTTTTATACTTATTGAAGATTATTTTACAGCCTAACATACCTTGAAGAATATTTCATGTGCACTTGAGAAGCATGCATCATCTGCTGTTGTTGGGTGAAGTGTTCTACATACGTCTGTTAGGTCTAGTTGGTTTACAGTGATACTTAAGTCCTCTATTTCCTTATTAATCTTCTATCTAGTTGCTCTATAGCTCAGTAATCCATTAGTGAAAATGGGGTACTGAAGTCTTCAACTATTATTATAAAACTGCCCGTTTCTCTTTTTAATTTTGGTAATTTTTGTTTCATATATATTATGGGGCTCACACTGTTACACATCTATGTTTATAATTATTCTAACTCCTTGATGGATTGACTTTTTCATAACATATAACATAAACATATAATATCATTCTTTGTCCCTTGTAACAATTTTTGATTTTTTTGTCAGATATTAGGACAGTCACCCCAGCTTTGTCTTGGTTACTATTTCCATGTAATATATGTTTCCTATCTATTCATTGTCTACCTCTTGTGCCTTTGGATCTAAAGTGAGTCTCTTGTAGATAGTACACAGTTGGCTCATATTTTAAAAATTCATTTTACTGATTTCTCCCTTTTAATTAAATAATACATTTATACTTAAAAATAATTACTGATAAGGAAGCATTTACTTCTGCCATTTTGGGATTTGTTTTATATATGGATTATATATTTTTCATTTTTCAATTCCTGCAATACTACCTTCTTTTGTGTTTAATTGATATTTTTAAGTGTATCATTTTGTATAAAAATTAGCCAAGCATGGTGGCACATGCCTATAATCCCAGCTTCTTGGGAGGCTGAAGCAGGAGGAGAATCGCTTGAACCTGGGAGGTGGAGTTTGCAGTGAGCTGAGATTGTGGCTACTGCACTCCAACCTGGGCAACAGAATGAGACTCTGTCTCAAAAAAAAAAAAGTGTATCAATTTGATTTCTTCTCTTTTCTTTTTCTCATTATCTTTTTTGTTATTTTCTTCATTGTTACTCTGGGAATTACAATTGTCATCTTAAATTTGTAGCACTCTAGTTTAAATTTATACCAACTTACTTTCAATAGTATATAAAAATTCTGCTCCTATACAGCTTTGTCCTCTCCTTATATTGTTATTGCCACAAATTACATCTTCATATATTGTGTGACAATTAACATAGGTTTATAATGATTACACATTTGTCTTTTTTTTTTTTTTTTTTTTTGAGACGGAGTCTCGCTCTGTCGCCCAGGCTGGAGTGCAGTGGCGCCATCTCGGCTCACTGCAAGCTCCGCCCCCCGGGTTCACGCCATTCTCCCGCCTCAGCCTCCCAAGCAGCTGGGACTACAGGCGCCCGCTACCGCGCCCGGCTAGTTTTTTGTATTTTTAGTAGAGACGGGGTTTCACCATGTTAGCCAGGATAGTCTCGATCTCCTCACCTTGTGATCCACCCGCCTCGGCCTCCCAAAGTGCTGGGATTACAGGCTTGAGCCACCGCGCCCGGCCCACATTTGTCTTTTAAATTATGTAGAAAAAAACAGGAGTTACAAGCCAAAAATACAATAATACTTTATATTTATATATGTAGCCACCATGTCTGGCTAAATTTTTCTATTTTTTGTAGAGATTGGATCTTGCCATGTTGCCTGGGCTCAAGTGATCTTCCCACATCAGTCTCCCAAAGTGTCAGGATTACAGGCATGAGCCACCACACCTACCTAGGTTTTTTTGTTTGTTTTTTCTCTTTCAGCACCTTAAATATTTATTCTACTGTCTTTTTGGCATCCGCAGTATCTGAAGAAAAACCAACTGCTAATCTTATTAAGAATCTTTTGTAAGTGATGAGCCTCTTCTCTCTTCTTGCTTTCAAGATTCTCTTTGTGACTTTTGACAATTTGAATACAACGCATCTCAGTGTGAATCTCTATGCATTTACCCTACTTGTGTAAGATTGGTGCAAAAGTAATTGTGGTTTTTGCTATTGAAAGTAATGGCAAAACTGTAATTACTTTTGCACCAGCCTGTATAGTTCACTTAGCTTCTTGAATGTGTAGATTCATGTCTTTCATCAAATTGGGAGCGTTTTTAACCATGATTTCTTCAAATATATTTTCTGGTCCTTTCTTTCTTCTCCTTCTGGGTCTCCCGTTATATATATGTTGGTATGCTTGATGCTGTCCCACAGTTCTCTGAGGATTGGTTCATTTTTTTTTAAAACAGCTTTATTGAGACATCATTTACATATAAATATTATATATATTTAAAGTGTACAATTTGATGTTTTCATATGTGTACATTGTGAAATGATCACAACCAAACTAATAAACATATCCAGTACCTCTACATAGTTACCATTGTAAATGTATGTAATTAGATTTAAAATTTATCCTCTTAACAAATTATCACTATACAATACAATGTTGTTAACTGTCATTACCATGTTGTACATTGAATCTCCAGGAATTATTTATCTTTGTTAATTCTTCTTTATTCTTTTTGCTTCATACAATAGATCTCAATTAACCTTCCTTCAAGTTTGCTTATTCTTTATTCTGCTGTTGAACCACTCTAATTAATTTTTCATTGCAGGAACTGTAGTTTTCAGCTTCAGAATTTCTATTAGGTTGTTTCTTATAATTTCTATAGCTTTATTGATATTCTCTATAAGGTGACACATCATTCTTCTGGTTTCCTTTAGTTCTTTGTCCATGGTTCCCTTTTAACTCTTTGAACATATGTTAAGACAGTTGATTTAAAGTCTTCGTCTGGTAAGTCCAGTGTCTGGGCTTCTTCAGGGACTGTTTGTATACATTTCTTATTTTCCTGTGAATAGGCCATCATTTCTTGCTTCTTTGCATGTGTCATAACATTTTGTGGAGAAGTGGAGATTTTGCATAATATGACAACTTTGGAAATCAGATTCTCCTCCCTCTCCAGAGTTTGTTATTGCTGCTTGTTGTAGTTTGTTGTTGTTTAACACTTCAATGGTTTAGACACTTCTCTAAACCATTTTTGTTAAAGCTATATTCCTTGTGGTCGGCCACTGAAGTTTTGTTATTTTAGCTTAGTGGTTAGCTAGTGATTTGAAGAGATTTCCTGAAATACTGAGAGCCAAAAGTGTAAAATACTCTCCCAGTCTTTGCAGGTTGGCTTTGCATGGGGAACTCCTTCAATGCTTAGCCAGGTTGTTTAGAACTCTGCCTTAACCTTCACTCCCTCGTATGGAGCCTAAAAGTTAGATAGATGTTAGAGATTAGAGTCTTTTCAGGTGTCTCTGGGCATATGTCCAGCCTGGGAATGTATGTGACCTTCTGGATTTCTTCATATATACAGAAGCTTTTCAAAGTCATCATTTCCCCAAGTATCTCCATATGTAATCTCCTTCTTCCCAGACTTTTCTTGCTGCTTGTTGCTTGCTCCAACTGTCATCCTTTGTCTCAGGTGGCTAAGGCTAATATATTTGCTTTTACATGCTTTCAACAAACACCACTCAGAAACTGCTTATGACTTGGAGAAAGTTTGAGCCAGGTAAAAGAAAAGCAAGTCCTTGTGCCAATCCTTCAGGGAGCCCAGATGATCAAAACACACTGCCATGATTCCTTGAGAATAAGTCCGTATTTCTCCCTCTGATGCCAGCAACCTGCATCTGGAATGTGAGCTGCTGTCTGAGCTGCTACCAAGCTGATGATGGGGCATGGTAAGCAGGTAAGTTATAATGCCACAGCACTTTTACCAAAATTCAGCAGTGTCTTTCTTCAGTAAGCACTCCCCTGCTTGTTAATGTTGATTTTTAATAGATTCCCAGAGTTCCAAAAAATTTGATTCTTAACAGTTTTTGCAAGGTTGTTTATTGCTTTTGTGGAGAGACAGGATTTTAGAGTTCCCTACTCTGCTATTTTCAGTAACATTACACCTGGATGACTAAGTTTAACTTGTTTACAGCTATTAGAAGTGTATCATTTCCTTTAAAAAAAATGTTGGCCAGGTGCAGTGGCTCACGCCTGCAATCCCAGCACTTTGGCAGGCCGAGGTGGGTGGATCACCTGAGGTCAGGAGTTAGAGACCAGCCTGGACAACATGGTGAAACCCTGTCTCTACTAAAAATACAAAAATTAGCTAGGTGTGGTGGCACCTGTAATCCCAGCTACTCGGGAGGCTGAGGCAGAAGAATTGCTTGAACCTGGAAGGTGGAGGTTGCAGTTAGCTGAGATTGTGCCTCTGCACTCCAGCCTGGGCAACAAGAGCAAAACTCCGTCTCAAAAAAGAAAAAAAAATAAAAGTCATAAAAAAATAAAAAGCTCAGAATCAGAGACACTCTTGGGTAATTTTTAGTATATAAGTCCTTGCATAAACTAGGTGTTCAATACTGTCAAAGACATTTAAGAATCAGGTCCTAGAAAATGAAAGTATGAAATGAAAACAAAACAAAACAAAATCTGATAAAGCTCTCAATCAACTTAGAAGTTTATTTTGCCAAGGTGAAAGATGTGCCTGGGAGACAAGTCTGTGCCTTTCTCCAAAGATGACTTTCAGGATTTCAATATTTAAAGGAGAAAAGTGGGCTAGAGAGGAAAGAGGGAGAGTACAGTAATCCACATATTGTAAGAGAAAAGGAGAAGGCAAGGGAATAGTAATTATGTATTGGTCTCACACTCAGCAAGTAAATTGACACGTTACATAAGATAAGATGAACATAAAGTAGCTACCTGTGGAAATATTTAACCTTTTATCTGTAGCTATCTACTTAGGAACAAAAGGAAAGGTAGTTGCTTGCATGACTCAGCTTTCAGCTTAATATTTTTCCTTTGGCATAGTAAATTTATTTTCTTTTCACAATTCTCACCGCCACTTTTTAAAAAGCCAGTCAAATTTAGCAGTGGCAGGGTCATATACCAACTTTAGTGACACTAATGTTAATAAGTTCTGATAACCCACTACCATTGGACCAACCTCCCCATTTTTTCTTTTAAACTCTTTCAGAAAATGCATTTTAGAAGAAAATGAGTCTCTGATCTCAGGTTTTGTCTGATGTCTCATGACTGGGATGGCCTATTCCTAGATAGGTAGGTCCCCATGTTGTAGGAAAACTCATTTTTAGCCAGTTATGAAGTCTCACATTCTACAAAGAAAAAATAGGTGAGGGGCAGAGAAAGGAAGCAGAAGAAAGATGAAGAAATAACAAATATTTTTTAAAAAGAGAGAACAATCCTGGAAAACTGATTTGGCCATATTACTCTGAAGTCCATACATCAGTAGGTAGGCATAAAATTTGTTTATATATAGAGATAGGTTGCTGTGATTTTCTTCTGAAGTTTATGTTGTCTAGCTTCAGTATTTAAAATCAGGAAAAATGAGCAGAAAAAGGAAAGGAAAGAAGAAAAAAATGAAAACATTATTTTGGAAACTTGTAGCCAGGAAATATTTTAGAATTCAGTCCAAATTGTAGAATATAATAAAAGTTGAAAAACACTTGACAAGGTTAGAATCCAATAACAGGTGTACTACAGTTTATTTTGAAACATGATTTTTCTCTCTCCAATTCCCCCATTTAATTAAAGACAAAATCGTAGTAGGACCAATTCATTTGTAAAGTAAGTTTTAGTCTTATTATTGGCTTGATTATTTACATAAAGTGCAGCAAAAATAATCATTTGCCATATAGGCTCTCTTTTTAAAAAATTTGGCTTTGCTGGAAGCTTTTCCATAAGGAATCTGATGTAAGGCCTTTTTTTAAAGCCATAAGTCCAGTCACGGATTTATCTGTGCCTGCAGATACCTGTATAAATGGAATGAATTACTTTCTTTTTGAGGTCTCCAAAAAACCTTGGGGTTCCTAGGGATGTCAGAAAGTGACACTCTTTACTTACCACAGGGCAGGACCCTGTAACTAACAACGTATAAGGCCAGTGTTTCCAAGGGGTTTTTAGTGGCTCTAAAAGTTAGCCTTATTTTCTCAGGGCAGTCTGAATATATGTCATTCCAGTCAAAGCATTGGTAAACTAACCAGTATCTCCAATTACATCCTGTTATAAAAGAAAACAGTTTCTTATTGAGCTTATATGAATAACTATATTGCCATAAATTAAGAATACTTACAATTTCCAAATTTCGGAAAAATGAGGTAAAGAAATTATGTTTTAAATTTTGCTCACTAGAGTATAATTTACTCAATTGTTAAAAGCTGTACATAGCTTAAAAGAAGAGAAACTTTTCTTAAATCTGAAAAATAAAACAAAAAGAATTGGCAAATTTTTAAATAAAAAGTCATAAAGGATTATTGTAATTATTTCAATCTTCCATTAGTTCAGTCCAAGAAATTAACTCCTGTTCTTCTCAATAGTTGATCAACAACTTTCATGAATACATCAACTTTCCATGAGAGTTCTGGAAGTTTTCCTCTTTATTCCAATGGCACAATCTCTGATAGTATCAGAAACTCATATTTAAGAGTACTCCTCAGAGTTCTATAGCTGATTATAAACCACTCTATAAACAGACCAAAGTAAAACCACAATTGTGGATAATGAAAATCTTAGAACAGTCATGGTTAAAAACACAATTTACAAGGAAATTTGGTTACTCCTGTGGCATACAACAATTTGACATAATATGATTACTACTGATAACATATACTAAGATATATTAGAATCACAGGAATCTCATGTAATTTTGGAACACATACTAATAACACATTTATATAAATATAATCCAAAGAAGGTTAAACACCATTTCATATTTGATGATGCTTCTTGTATGATTTTATGATACCGAATAAGCAAAACATGTCTCTTCTGGACTTCAGGGGACCTAATATCAAAAAATTAAAAGGAATTTAGAACTTGATTTTGGAAAGTTTGTCAAATATAAAAACAGTTTAAAACACTTGATATCACAAATGGGATCACAGGAAATTGTAAAATAAATCATTCATTCAGCCAAAGTGATAATTCAAATGTTTTTTTAAAAGGCAAAAGCCTTATTCTTTGAGAGAGGAGACTTAATTTCCCAAACAATAAGTACTAACAAAGACAGCATGAGGCCAGTTAAATCTGCCTCAAGTCTTATAAACAAATCTATTAAATTTTAATCATCTTGACCAGAAGATATAATTTCCCTAAACCTTTTTATAAACTTTTCTAATTTTTTAAAGAGTAGGTTAATACTCCAAGAAAAATCTTGTTAATGTGATACAGGGGCCCAGATGCTGGTCTTGCATCAGTGTTTCTTTGATTATTAATGTTGAATCTATAGAGAAACTCTGATATAATTTTCTCTCTCAAAATTAGCCCTTACAATCTCACACACCCACCTTTTCTTCAATAGTCTCTGAGCCTAGAGGGTTTGAATAGTTTTAATTTCTGGCTCTGTGTTTTATGAATGCAGTTTATTTTTATTGTTATCATCTCCTGAGTCTGAAGATGAGCCTTTAACTGCTGTCAGTGTTTAAGATTCAGCAGAACTTGGTCCTTTTTGCATCCAGGAGTCAAAACCCTGTAACTCAATAGCACAAGGATTTTAAAAGTAATACAGAAAGTTACATGGAGGTAATTGCCTTAATTAAAAACAAAATTAATCTCAGTTTTCCTAAGCAAATCAAAACTTGATAATGATGTAGGAATTATTTCAATAAAGCATAAAATCTGTTTGTTAGTCCAATTACCAAATGGCAAAAACCCCAAAAATAAACCCTTTTGCAGTGTGACTGCTGTTCCCTGTGGGGAGTCCATTTAGATAACCTGCAAGTCAAAACTAATGAAAAAAAGGTACTTGAATTAATCAGACATAGGAAGAGTGTGTCCTAAGTGAAGGTTTCTTTTGTCTTTTTCTTTTTTTGAGATGGAGTCTCATTCTGTCACTCAGGCTGGAGTGCAGTGGTGCAATCTTGGCTCACTGCAGCCTCCGCCTCCTAGGTTCAAGTGATTCTCCTGCCTCAGCCTCCTGAGTAGCTGGGATTACAGGTGCACACCACTATACCTGGCTAATTTTTTGTATTTCAATTAGAGATGGGGTTTTGCCATGTTGGCCAGGCTGGTCTAGAATCCCTGGCCTCAAGTGATCTGCCCACCACGGCCTCCCAAAGTGCTGGGATTACAGGCATGAGCCATGGTACCCAGCCAGGTTTTCAATTTTGTAAGCCATTAGACATATTAAGAAAAGCTAAGAGCACAGAATGTTATATTGGAAGAAAACATTTCCTTTAAATCTTTAAGATAAAACATTTTTAGCATTAGGTCACAACAGCATTTAGAAAGTGAGGATAAAAAGTTAGAGGAGCTGATAAAAAAGTTGGAGTGAATTATTATCTCAGGCCTTCTCAAAGGGGAGAGAAAACTGAAAACAGTAAGACACAATAAAAGTTAAATTTTGGGGTTAACAAAAATCTCTTGTAATTTTATTAAGAGTAAATCAATACCTTAAGAAAATTTTGTTGTTCCAACCAATTCTTTAGTGTATTAGGGTATTTTAATATCAAAGCCTAATCTTTAGAGAGACCTTTTTTTTTGAGACGAGTCTCGCTTGTCACTCCAGGCTGGAGGTGCATGTGATCTCGCTCACTGTAAGCCCGGGCCTCCCGGTTTATGCTATATCTCTGCCTCAGCCTGAGTAGCTGGGACTACAGGCTCCCCACCTCCCCTTCTGGCTAAGGTTTTTCAGATTTTTAGTAGGGACGGGTTTCACCGTATAGCC
The DNA here is from genome assembly GCF_008728515.1 of Papio anubis. Classification (NCBI taxonomy): domain Eukaryota; kingdom Metazoa; phylum Chordata; class Mammalia; order Primates; family Cercopithecidae; genus Papio; species Papio anubis. Next base: position 1,648 of record NW_022160604.1, on the reverse strand, counting down.
AGGATTAGGATGGTCTCGATCTCCCCACCCCGTGACCCACCCGCTTCGCCTCCAAAGTGCTGGGATTACAGGCGCGAGCCACCATACCTCGCCTAGAGAGATTATAAATAATTTCTTTTAACTATAGCCAACTTGATCATGCTTTTATATACCTTACAAAAGTCTATTATGACTTTACATTGCATCTCATTTATGATGCCTACGCTCCCGTGACCAACTGAGGGTCAGGGCTGCCATTTCTCATGGCCCAATAATGAGATGCAGATGAACTGAGGAGGAAGAGAGTTTTTATTTCTGTAACTGGTTACAGGGAGAAGACCTGGAAAACACTGCTAGACCAACTCAAAATTACAAAGTTTTCCAGAGCTTATATGCCTTCGAAGCTATATGTCTATGTGTAAGTATGCATTCATCTAAAGACATAAGTGATTAACTTCTCTTAATCTATAACTAAGATCTGAGTCCTGAAGACCTTCCTCTGGAGCCTGAGTAAATTTACTTAATCTAAATGGGTCCAGGTTCTGGGGTGATTACCCTTATCTTGTCTCCTGCTAAATCATGGAGGATTGGGAAGTTCCTTCAGACCCTAGTAAACTCTTTTGTGGAGGCCTGGGGAGTTTCTTCAGATCCCCAATAAAACTTGCTTAATCCTAAACGTATCCTGTTAAGAATTCCTTCATTATCTTGTCGTGTTTCAAGGCCAGGAAAGGCCTAGGCAAAATTCTTGGTGGGCTTTTGTTACAGTCCAGCCTTTGCACAAGGTCACTGGCCCTTTCAGCTTTTATATTTAACTTAATCCCTCGGTCAGTGCTGAAACAGTTGTTATGAAGGCCTGGATTAGTAAGACCTGGCCGGCCACACTTGGACTTTCTGTTTTATCTTAAATATCCCTCTTTCTTAAATAACCAGTCATTTTTATTTCGAGACAAAAAATTACCGTACAAATTCTTACTCATATAAAATTATTTTCCTTTTAACCTCTATTATCTTTTGTCTTTTTTCATAAATAACCTTTGAATTAGAAATTATTTCCCTTTAATAAGAACACTTTTTAAAGAAAAATATTTGTTTGCTATAATATAATTTTTAAAAAATCAGGTAACAATACAAAGGCAAGCAGTTTAAGATCGGAGAGGAACTTGTCTGTTTATATTCCTGGGGATCCATATGGAAGAACAGAGATTTCTCCCCAGAAAGGAGGGGCCTTCTCTCTTTTCTTGAAGGAATCCCGGGCTGTTAGAAATTATTTAGATCCTTCACGCAGCAGAGGGTGGCAAGAGGAAGGAGAGACAGGCCAAAGTAATTTGAGGAAACAGAATTCAGTCAACTGAGAAGAAAAACACTTTTTCTCAAAAAACGAGATCCTAGGACAGAGAAAAAGCATAAAGGCCTTATATGCGTACACACACATCTTGGATTTAATTAAGCTTTTAACCACTGAGTTCTTAAAAATCCTTTTAAATCTCTTTTAACTATATTTTATCTGGGACAACCTGCTGATATTTCAAAAGTATTAATAACACAAAATTTAAACCAGAAAAGACGTGATTTAGGAACCAAACCCAGGCTGCTGTGGTGAAAACGGGCAGAACCTTAGCTACTGAACTACACTGTGGGGCAGCCACTATAGTTCTTTCAGTTTGGGCCT
>NW_022160603.1:0-343 GCF_008728515.1 Papio anubis | reverse complement strand
ATAAACCTAATGTAAATGATGAGTTAATTAGTGCAACACACCAACATGGCACATGTATACGTATATAACAAACCTGCACGTTGTGCACATGTACCCTAGAACTTAAAGTATAACAAAAAATAAAAATTTTTAAAAAATAGTTTTTTTTTTTTGGCCGGGCACGGTGGCTCACGCCTGTAATCCCTGCACTTTGGGAGGCTGAGGCGGGCGGATCACGAGGTCAGGAGATCGAGACCATCCTGGCTAACACGGTGAAACCCCGTCTCTACTAAAATACAAAAAATTAGCCGGGCGCGGTGGCGGGCGCCTGTAGTCCCAGCTACTCGGGAGGCTGAGGCAGGAG
>NW_022160602.1:0-343 GCF_008728515.1 Papio anubis | reverse complement strand
CACTGCAAGCTCCACCTCCCGGGTTCACGCCATTCTCCTGCCTCAGCCTCCTGAGTAGCTGGGACTACAGGCACCCGCCACCGCGCCTGGCTAATTTTTTGTATTTTTAGTAGAGACGGGGTTTCACCATGGTCTCGATCTCCTGACCTTGTGATCCGCCTGCCTTGGCCTCCCAAAGTGCTGGGATTACAGGCGTGAGCCACCGCGCCCGGCCTGATTTTTGTATTTTTATTACAGATAGGGTTTCACCATGTTGGTTAGTCTGGTCTTGAACTCCTGACCTCATGATCCGCCAGCCTCGGCCTCCCAAAGTGTTAGGATTACAGGCGTGAGCCACCGCACC
>NW_022160601.1:0-344 GCF_008728515.1 Papio anubis | reverse complement strand
CAGGCAGGTGGATCACGAGGTCAGGAGATCAAGACCATCCTGGCTAACATGGTGAAACCCCGTCTCTACTAAAAATACAAAAAAATAAAAAAATTAGGCCGGACGCAGTGGCTCACACCTGTAATCCCAGCACTTTGGGAGGCTGAGGCAGGGGGATCACAGGGTCAGGAGATTGAGACCATCCTGGCTAACAAGGTGAAACCCTGTATCTACTAAAAATACAAAAATTAGCTGGGCTTGGCGGCGTGCGCCTGTAGTCCCAGCTGCTGGCGAGGCTGAGGCAGGAGAATGGTGTGAACCCGGGAGGCAGAGCTTGCAGTGAGCCGAGATCGCACCACTGTACT
>NW_022160600.1:0-345 GCF_008728515.1 Papio anubis | reverse complement strand
CATAGAGATACACACACACCATACAGACACACACACACCTCACACACTATGGAGACACACACACAGTATAGAGATATACACACACACCACAGAGACACACACACACCCTAGAGACACACACACACTTCACACCACATAAAGACACACACGCATTACACACACAGCATAGAGAATCACACACACCATACAGACACACACACACACCACACACTCCAGAGACACACGTACCTCACACACAACAGATACAAACACACCTCATACACCAAAGAGGAAAACACACACCACACACACCATAGAGACACACACACACCATACAGACACACACCACACACACACACACACCAC
>NW_022160599.1:0-346 GCF_008728515.1 Papio anubis | reverse complement strand
CCATGCCTATCTCACGCACACACACCCCTATACACACACACATGCACACACTTGACACACACACCCATGCCTATTCTCTCACACGCTCACACACCTATACACACACACGCACACATTCAACACACACCCATGCCTATCTCGCGCACACACACCCCTATACACACACACATGCACACACTTGACACACACACCCATGCCTATTCTCTCACACACATGCTCACACACCTATACACACACACGCACACATTCAACACACACCCATGCCTATTCTCACACACTCACACCTATACACACACATGCACACACTCGACACACACCCATGACTATTCTCACACATGCTCACACA
>NW_022160598.1:0-346 GCF_008728515.1 Papio anubis | reverse complement strand
TCTCCTTCTTTTCCTCCTCCTTCTTCTCCTCTTCCTCCTCCTTCTCTCCTTCTACTTCTCCTTCTTTTTCTCCTCCTCCTCCTTTTCTTTTCCAACTCTCTTTCTCCTCCTTCTCCTCTTCTTCCTCCTCCTCCTCTTCTTCCTCCTCCTCCTTCTCTTCCTCCTCCTCCTTCCCTTCCTCTTCTTCCTCTCCTTCTCCTTCTCTTTCTTATCCTCCTTCTCCTCTTCCTCCTCCTTCTCTTCCTCTTCCTACTCTTCTCCTCCTCCTCCATGTCTGTCTCCTCCTCCTCCTCCTTCTTCTCCTTCCCCTCCTCCTCCCTCTCCTCATCCTCCTTTTCCTCCTCCC
>NW_022160597.1:0-346 GCF_008728515.1 Papio anubis | reverse complement strand
AGAGACACAAAGATACACACACATACACATACATATACAGACACACACACACAGCTACACAGACACAGACACAGCCAGACATACACAGACACACACACACACAGATACAGATACACACACACAGATGCACGCACACACAGACACAGCCAGACACACACAGACACGCACACACAGCACACATACACAGACACACACAAATATACAGATACACACAGAGAGACACAGAGATACACATACACACACACAGAACACATACATACACAGACACATACAAATATACAGACACAGAGACACCCAGTGATACACACACATACACACACATAATACACACACATACACAGACAAA
>NW_022160596.1:0-346 GCF_008728515.1 Papio anubis | reverse complement strand
TTTTTTTGTATTTTTAGTAGAGACGGGGTTTCACCGTGTTAGCCAGGATGGTCTCGATCTCCTGACCTCGTGATCCGCCCGTCTCGGCCTCCCAAAGTGCTGGGATTACAGGCTTGAGCCACCGCGCCCGGCCGAGCACCTGGTTCTCAATCCGTGTGAGGTCCCGAGAGGCTCAGTCTTCAGTGTCTCATTCGTGACAGTCACTGACAAGGGAAGTGACGGAAATCAAATTCTTTTTTTTTTTTTTTTTGAGATGGAGTCTCGCTCTGTCGCCCAGGCTGGAGTGCAGTGGCCGGATCTCAGCTCACTGCAAGCTCCGCCTCCTGGGTTCCCGCCATTCTCCTGC
>NW_022160595.1:0-347 GCF_008728515.1 Papio anubis | reverse complement strand
GGGGAAAAGGAAAGAGAGAGAGAGAGAGAGAGAGAGAGAGAGAGAGAAAGAAAGAAAGAAAGAAAGAAAGAAAGAAAGAAAGAAAGAAGAAAAAGAAAAGAAACAGAGAAAGAGAGAAGGAAGGAAGAAAGGAAAGAAGGAGAAGGAAGGAAGGAAAGAAAGAAAGAAAGAGAAAGAAAGAAAGAAAGAAAGAAAGAAAGAAAGAAAGAAAGAAAGAAAGAGAAAGAAAGAAAGAAAGAAAGAAAGAAAGAAAGAAAGAAAGAAAGAAAGAAAGAAAGAAAGAAAGAAAGAAAGAAAGAAAGAGAAAGAAAGAGAGAAAGAAAGAGAGAAGGAAGGAAGGAAGGAAG
>NW_022160594.1:0-347 GCF_008728515.1 Papio anubis | reverse complement strand
GAAGACCACCAGAGTCCAGAGTCAAAGCTAAGCAGCAAGGATCTTTATTACAGGTTCGAACCTGGAACTCTCACTCGCTCGCGAAACGAGACGGGCAGGAGAGCTCCCCCACTGAGCTCCAAGCAGTGTTATATAGTCTAAGAAAAGTGGGCATAGAGTTATTATACAAATCAGATATATGATTGGCTAGTGTTTGAACAAGGCGATTTGGCTAACTATGATTGGTTCCCGCCATTTCTGATATGTCGGTTCAACCTTTGAGGCGGGAGAGCAGGTTTATGGCAGCAAGAGTTTATCTTACTTAAAACACGTCTTGTGACCTTGCTTCAGAACTTACAAAATCTCTG
>NW_022160593.1:0-24539 GCF_008728515.1 Papio anubis | reverse complement strand
AGAATGACTTTGACGAGTTGAGAGAAGAAGGCTTCAGACAATCAAACTTCTCCGAGCTAAGGGAGGAAGTACAAACCCAGCGCAAAGAAACTAGAAACCTTGAAAAAAGATTTGATGAACGGCTAACTAGAATAACCAATGTAGAGAAGTCCTTAAACAACCTGATACAAATGAAAACCATGAAACGAGAACTACGTGACAAATGCACAAGATTCAGTAACCAACTCGATCAACTGGTAGAAAGGGTATCAGTTATTGAAGGTCAAATGAATGAAATGAAGTGAGAAGTTTAGAGAAAAAAGAGTAAAAAGAAATGAAGAAAGCCTCCAGAAAATTTGGGAGTATGTGAAAAGACCAAATCTACATCAGATTCCTGTACCTGAAAGTGACTAGTAGAATAGAAGAAGTTGGAAAACACTCTGCCGGATATTATCCAGGAGAACTTCCGCAACCTATGAAGGTAGATCAACATTCAAATTCAGGAAACACAGAGAATGCCACAAAGATACTCCTCGAGAAGAGCAACTCCAAGACACATAACTGTCAGATTCACCAAAGTTGAAATGAAGGAAAAAATGTTAAGGGCAGCCAGAGAGAAAGTTCGGGTTACCCACAAAAGGAAGCCATCAGACTGACAGTGGATCTCTCGGCTGAAACTCTACAAGCCAGAAGAGAGTGGGGGCCAATATTCGACATTCTTAAAGAAAAGAATTTTCATCCCAGAATTTCTTATCCAGACAAACTAAGCTTCATAAGTGAAGGAGAAATAAAATCCTTTACAGACAAGCAAATGCTGAGAGATTTTGTCACCAACAGGCCTGCCCTACAAGAGCTACTGAAGGAAGCACTAAACATGGAAAGGAACAACCAGTACCAGTCACTGCAAAAACATGCCAAAATGTAAAGACCATCGATGCTAGGAGGAAACTGCATCAACTAATGAGCAAAATAACCAGCTAATATCACAGTAGAAGGATCAGTTCACGTAACGTACCATTAATCTTAAATGTAGATGAGCTAATTTGTCAATAAAGACACAGACTGGAAAATTGGATAAAGGCGTAAAGACCCATCAGCGTGCTGTATTCAGACCTAAACTCCATGCAGAGCACGTATTTATAAATCCCAAAAGTTTGATGCTTCACTATAAAGACACATGCACACATATATTTATTGTGGCACTATTGCGCAATAGCAAAGGCAGGACAGCAGTATCTCTCAATGACAGACTGGAGAAGAAAATGTGCCATACCTGCATGGAATACTGTACAGCCGCAAACAACTTAGTAGGTTAAGTGATGTCCTTTGTAGGGACATGGATGGATTAGACACCATCATTCTCAACAAACTATCGTAGAATAGAAAACCATCCATGTTCACTCGGGGTGGGGTGAACAATGGAATTACTTGTACACACAGGAAGGGATCATCACACACGGATCCTGTGTGGGGAGGGTAAAGAGGAGTGAGATGGCCAAGGGAATATATACAATGCCAGCTGACAAGTTAATGGGTGCAGCATACTGTGTAACATGTATACATATGTACTCGTGATCTGCACGTTATTGCACATGTACCCTAGAACTTGGTATAAAAATAAAAAAAAAAAAAGGATGAGTTAAATTGTCCTTTGTGGCGAGACATGTACCTTCGAATGGTAGAGATGAAAACTCCATCTGAAGTGTCGCTGCATGCAGTTGAACAGGTACTTTTCAAGAAAATAAATGCATGTGTTCCAAGTCTTAAGTTATTAGTTTTTGAAACAGAGTTTCACTCATGTTGCCCTGGCTGGAGTGCAGTGGGGTGATCTCAGCCTCCTGTGGCCTCCACCTCCCAGGTTCAAATGATTCCCCCTGCCTCCGCCCAAGTAAACTGGGATTACAGGTGCCCGCCACCACACCCAGCTAATTTTGCATTTTTTAGTAGAGGCGGGGTTTCACCATGTTGGCAGGGTTGGGTCAAATTCCTGACCTCATTAATTTGCTTATCTCATGTTTGAAAGTGCTGGGATTGCAGGCGTAGACCACACTTTCCCTCACCAGGATGTGGACATTTTTGAGCCTTCATTCCTGTCCTCATACAAGTCGCGCAAAGCATTACCCCTGGCTTTCAAAAAAATACGTTTTCGCCCATATCACCACTTTTCTGTACACAAACCACAGTGGCTGCTCTACTAAGCTCTCACTATGAAGTGACTGGATGACCCTAAGTTCCTCATTGACCTCCCTCAGCCTCATATATCTACGTGCTAAAATTGACTCTTACTGCATCAGAAAATGGCGTTGAAGAGTAATTAACAATATTAATAAGACATTAGTCTGCGGTACAGGTACACTGATAAGCCTCGGTAAACATTGCCAAGTGCTGCGCGCTCCATTTTTCTTGCCCTCACTGCTTCTCCTTCAACTCCTTTCTCTTCAGTAACTTTCTCAGTCTAACCTTCCAATTAAAGAAGCCACACTACCCATTCTCTCCTTGACTCTGATGAATGCGTTGTTGCGGCAGGTGCTACTAAAGGCAATGAGTATTGTTGCATGGAGATCTTTGCAACAATCCTTTTTATGTTGCACAAAAGAGTATACGGTTTTCTACCCTTAACTTCGCGCCACCCGTTCGTTCAACCTGTTATTTCATACATGCACTTCTTTTATTTTATTCTTCTGTCTTTCTCATACATCTTGAAATTAGGTTAGTACAAAAACAAAAATAATTGTGGGAGGAGTTGTGCTGGCAGAGATGGTGTTCTCTTTTCAGGATGGGCCTTACCAGAGGCGGTCCACGATGTACGTACAGGTTTGGCTTGCATCAAACCATTCAGCTCTGGGACACATTCTTGGGTTGGGAGATGTGATTGTTAAGCCCACCCCTCTGAGCATTCCTACTGTTAGGTAAGGAATGTTTACAGAATGTTTGCATGAATTACTCCTCCTAAATTACAACTTCTGGGAAGTTCAAAGCATCCCACTAACCGGCTTTATCTCCAGCTGGCCTGCCTGGACAACCTGACTGGAAAGTACCTCCACACTCACCGGATAACAAGGTGGCGGCACTTTTGCCTATTCGCAGTATAATAGCTCACACACCTAATGCGGCGCCACTGCGCAGGCACTATCCTGGACAGCACTGTGCTTTGTCCTGACAAAAAATCCTAAGTGCCAACATCACCATTTTTTACAGATTAAAAAAAAAAAAAACCTTGAAGTATGGCACTGTGCCTCATGCTCATAATTTAACCTCATCCCTCACTTGTCTAATTAGGAGACATTTTACAGATTTACAAGGCCTCCTGAATGACATCACCTTCAGAAATGATTTTTGTCCCATTTACTTTCAGGATTTGACAGCTGGCATTTTGCTGCATCCTCATCCTTCACTTATGCACTTGTTCCCCCTAACACTACAACTGCAGCCCTGCATAAAGCTGGCTTTTAGAAACTTCAATCTTTTTATGGAAAAAATGAGTTCCAAGTCTCACAAAAAGGTCATTTTTAATTCTGTTGTCAACCCCTATTTTCTGACCATTCTCTGGAGATAAACAAGTGTTTAGAAACAGACAGTATAGAGAAAGCAGGAGGAGATTTGAGTTTCTAGATAGACACACAGGAAAAGATTCCCAATCAGAACAGTTTCATAAAAGTACACTCAGGAAGTATGGCTTTGGCTGACGGCAGCCCCACTTGCCATTGCGGCTGTGTTGTGCTGCTTCTGGAACGCCCCTTCCTGAATCTTGCTTTCTTAGACTAATACAAAACAACTTGGAGCTGGGGAGGTCAGTTGAGAGCTCAGCACTGGTGAGTAGGGTTGGGGAAAGGGGAGAGAAATGGAAGAAAGAGTGTTGTCATGAAGACAGCTCACCTAGAGTACATCATCTAAGGCAGACAACAGATTACTGAAAGGAGCTTTTACACAGGACTCTGGACATCCAGAATGACTGACTGAGGCAACGGTCTTGAACAATCGAGTTTATTGAGCCAGAGCTTGATGCTGTACCCTGGGAAAACATGAGTTTCAAAAAACCTCAGTGGCTTGTGTTCTCTCTGAAGAGGTTTCAGGAGGCTTAGTATTTATACATTTGATTAAAAGAGAGAAGGCAGGTAGGAAGAGATGGAGTGGCCAGGAAAACAATTGATCTAATATTGTCTTTCTTCTGTGCCTCAGAAAATAAATATTATCAGAATGAGAGTTAAAATATTTGAGTTTTAGGAGCTAGAGTTTGATTGTTCACCTAAAGTTACAATCATCATGTCTTTCTTTTACAAAGAAATATACATCTTGAAAGGTTTGAAGCCAAGAAAAAACAGTTTGTTCAGGCAATCATCCGGAGATGCCTGAGATCTTTGGCTTTCGTGTTTACCCCATTCTTTTTCTTCTTCTTCTTTCTTCTTCTTCCTTCTTTTCCCTTTTCTCCCTCTTCTCCCTTTTCTCCCTTTTCTCCCTCTTCTCCCTCTTCTCCCTCTTCTCCCTCTTCTCCCTCTTCTCCTCCTTCCCCTCCTTCCCCTCCTTCCCCTCCTCCTCCTCTTCCTCCTTCTTCTTCTTCCTCCTCCTCCTCCTTCTTTCTTCTTTCTTCCTTCTTTCTTCCTTCTTCTTCTTCCTCCTCCTCTTCTTCTTCTTCCTTCTTTCTTCTTTCTTTCTTTCTTTCTTTCTTTCTTTCTTTCTTTCTTTCTTTCTTTCTTTGTTTTTCTTCTTCTTCTTCTTCTTCTTCTTCTTCTTCTTCTTCTTCTTCTTCTTCTTCTTCTTCTCCTCCTCCTCCTCCTCCTCCTCCTCCTTCTCCTCCTTCTCTTTCTCCTTCTTTTTTAAGAGACACAATCTTGCTCTGTTGCCTAGAGTGTACTCACTGCAGCCTTGAACTCCTGGACTGAAGCGGTCTTCCCACCTTAGCCTCCAAAGTGTCTGAGACTATAGGCATGCACCACTGCACCTGGCTAATTTGATTTATTTTGTTTTGTAAAGATGTGGTCTCCCTTTGTTGCTTAGGGTAGTCTTAAACTCTTGGTTTCAAGTGGTCCTCCTGCCTTGGACTCTCAGGCTGGGGTTACAGGCCTGTGCAAGCACATCTGGCCCCACAATTCTTCAAAAGCTCTCAGAGAAAGCATTGTAGAAGACCCCTGTGGCTGTACGTTTCATCTGATCCTACATGACTAGGAAGACTCATTCTTAGGAATTCATGTCCCATGGAAAAGGGGATGAAGACAAATCAGAAAAGGGCAAAGGGAAGTCACAGTAACAAAGGGACAGTATAGTCTTGGAACCGTATTCAAGTCACACAACTGCTGCTTCAATTAGAGTAATTTGTTTGGCAAACATCGCTCTAACCCTTTCAGTTGTATGTTGGCTCCCCTGTAATGTCTGGAGCAGTCTATAGACTAGGTTTCCTAGAGTTTCTGAAGCATCTTCCAATTGCAATGGCAATCTGACACAATTCTCTGAATTGCAGTCTGAACCCAGTGCTCATGTGTACCTTTTGTTTAGTCTACTCATCAACAGGCATAAAGGTTGTTTATGTATAAGTTGCTATGGTTTCTGCAGAAGTTTACAAAAGTCATCTAGTTTCAGCTTGCAACGTTTAATCTACACATCTGACAAAAGGCTAATATCCAGAATCTACAAGAAACTTAAACACATTTACAAGAAAAAGCAACCCCATCAAAAAGTGGGCGAAGCACATGAACAGACACTTCTCAAAATAAGACATTTATGTGACCAACAAACATATGAATAAAAGCTCATCATCACTGGTCATTAGAGACATGCAAATCAAAACACAATGAGACACCATCTCACACCAGTTAGAGTGGTGATCATTAAAAGGTCAGGAAACAACAGATGCTGGAGAGGATGTGGAGAAATAGGAATGCTTTTACACTGTTGGTGGGAGTGTAAATTAGTTCAACCATTGTGGAAGACAGTGTGGCGATTCCTCAGGGATCTAGAACAAGAAATACCATTTGACCCAGTAATCCCATTACTGGTTATATACCCAAAGGGTTATAGATCATTCTACTATAAAGACACATACACACATATGTTTATTGCAGCACCATTCACAATAGCAAAAACTTGGAACCAACCCAAATGCCTATCAATGAGGGACTGAATAAAGAAAATGTGGTCCATATACACCATGGAATTTGATGCAGCCAAAACAAAGGATGAGTTCATGTCCTTTGCAGGGACATGGATGCAGCTGGAAACCATCATTCTCAGCAAACTAACACAGGAACAGAAAACCGAACACTGCATGTTCTCACTCATAAGTGGGAGTTGAACAATGAGAACACATGGACACAGGGAGGGGAAATCATACACTGGGGCCTGTTGAGGGGTGGGGGGCTAGGGGAGGGACAGCATTAGAAGAAATACCTAATGTAGCTGATGCGTTAGTGGGTGCAGCAAAGCACCATGGCACATGTATACCTTTGTAACAAACCTGCAGGTTCTGCACATGTATCCCATAACTTAAAAGCGTAATTTTAAAAAAGATACAAATATTAAAAGCAGAGTTTTAATTTATAATATACCAAAATGGAAGAAAAATGGAAGAAAATTCTGAAACCATTAGTTTTGAAACTTGTAGCCAGGAAAAAATTTAGGATTAAGTCCAAATTGTAGGTAAATAAGAAAATTCAAAAAATAAATGAACACGTCTAAAATTTAATAACTGTTGTTCTGTTGTTTTCTTCTGAAAAATAATCTTCCCCCTCCTGTTTCCCATTTTTATGAAATAGAAATCATATGGGACAAACGTATTTCCAAAGTAAGTTTCAGTCTTATACCTGGATTGTTTACATAAAGTGCAGCAAGAATGTAGATTCAAAGCCTCTATGAATACATATATGTTATATATATATATGTATACATGTTATATATATATTATATGTATAAATATAAGAAAATATATATTCTTTTTGTAAAATGGCACTAAAATATATTAGCAAATCTGTACAAGTCAGCAGTAGCCTCAATTCTTGTTTCTTCAGAAGAAAGAATTCAACTAAGGGTCATAAGGCAGAAGAAGAGACTGAGGCAAGTTTTACAGGAAAAGTGATAGTTTATTTAAAAGCCTTAGAGCAGAAATTAAGGAAAGTAAAGTACACTCAAAACAGGGCCAAACTGGTGATGAGATTTCATGTGTGTGGTTTGACCTTTGACTTAGGCTTTTCTATATTGGCATAATTCTGGGGTCTGCATCTCTTCTCCCCTGATTTTTCCCTTAAAGTGGGCTGTCTGCATGTGCAGTGGCCCCAGCACTTAAGAAGGGAGCCTGTGTAGTATGTTTCCTGGAGTACAATTGGAAAACACAGACCAAAATAAAAGCCATGTATGTCAATAAAATCGATCTCCTTATAAAATTCTGTTACAAATTTCTATCATTATTGTGTTACCTTGGCATCTATTTTTAATCTTCTTTCAACACACCCAAATTCCTTCTCTCTCTTTCTCTCTCTGCTTTAAGATATAAATTTACTACCTACTTTCTCTAAAACTCAGCAAGGGCTTCCTCAGATAAATATTACCTTTTTCTATTTACAAAAGCACAATTTAAATGCAACTTTATTTTTTTAAATAATGAGTTTTATGGGTTCCATGCATAAAGTTTTAAAATAAAAAATCTAAAGTATTTCTGTCTCCCTCTATCTTTATGTGTACATGCATATGTTCTATGTGGTATCACATATATGTATAAATTGTATCATGTTACATATTGTTTGTACATGGTATCAAACTAATGTAAAACAAATGAGTACTCATCACTCATATGGGAATAATCCCAAATGCATTTCAACACATGTATATTAGTAATGTTCAATAACGGAAGAACACCTCAAAAGAGCATGCATACCCATTCGCAGCCTCCCAAAAGAAATTATCAGCCAAGAATTTTACATCCAGCAAAAACTAAAAGTTCATAAATAAAGAGATGACAGTCTTTTCAGATTGCAAACAGATGCTGAGAGAATTTGCCATCACCAAGCCACAGCACTACAATAATCGCTCAAAGGAGCTCCAAATTGAACAAATCTGAAACACATCAACACAAACTTTAGCATGAATCTCACAGGACCTGTAAAAAAAATACAATAAATAAAACGAATAAAGTCAAGGTAGTTGGGGCAACAAATAGCAGGATTAATGGAACAGTACTTGATATCTCAATACTATTGATTGTGCGGTGTAAATGCTCCACTTAAAGGATACAGAATTGCAGAATTGATAATAATGCACCAAGCAAGTATCTGCTGCCCTCAAGAGACCCCCAACCATAAAGGGTCAAGTATAAACTCTGAAGTAAAGGATAAATAAAGATACCCCATGCAACAATGACCACAAAAAGTGAGAGTAGGAGTAACTATTCTGATATCAGAAAAACTAACTTAAAAGCAACAGCAGTTGCAAAGACAAAGAGGGACATTATATAATAATATCCCACTTGTCCTTCCACAGGAAGCACAATCCTAAATATATATATACATTCCAACACTGGAGCTCCCAACTATATAACTAATATTACTACTACCTAAGAAATGAGATAGACAGTAACACAATAATAGTGAGGGACTTCAGTACTCCACTGACAGCACTAGACAGGTCATCAAGACAGAAAGTCAAGAAAGAAACAATGGATTTAAACTATGCCCTAGAGCAAAGAGACTTAAGACATATTTACAGAATATTCTACCCAACATCCCAGAATATACATTCTATTCATCAGCACATGGAACTTTCTTCAAGATAGGCCATATGATAGTCCACAAAACAAGTCTCAAAAAATTTAAGAAAACTGAAATTCTATGAAGTACTCTCTCAGACTACAGTAGAATAAAACTGAAAATCAACTCCAGAAGGAACCTTCAAAACCATGCAAACACATGGAAATTAAATAACTTGCTCCTGAATGATCATTGGGCCAAATATGAAAGCAATATGGAAATTTGAAAATTCTTTGAACTGAACAATAATGACTCATCCTATCAAAACATCTGGAAATCTGCAGAGTGTGCTAAAAGTTCATAGCTTTAAATGCCTACATCAAAAAGACTGAAAGAGCCCAAATAGATAATCTAAGGTTACATTTCTAGAAATTCAAGAAACAAGAACACACCAAAGTCAAGCCTAGCAGAAGAAAGAAAATAACCAAGATCAGAGCAGAACTAAATGAAGTTGAAACAAAATAATACAAACTATAAATAAAATATAAAGCTGCCTTTTTGGAAAAATAAATAAAATTGATAGACCATTTGCAAGACTAACCAAGAAAAGAAGAGAGAAGAGCCAAATAAGCTCATTTAGAAATGAAATGGGAGCTATTACCAGCAACGCCACATAAATACAAAAAATCATTCAAAGGTAGTATGAACACATTTATGTGCATAAACTAGAAAACCTAGAGGGGATGAATAAATTCCTGGAAATATAAAACCCTCCTAGATTAAATCAGAAAGAATTCAAAACCCTGAACAGACCGACAAAAAGCAGCAAGATTGAAAAGATAATTTAAAAATTAACAACAAAACAAATTCCAGGACCAGACTGTTTCACAGCTGAATTCTACTAGATATTCAAAGAAGAGTTGTTACCAATTCATTTGACACTATTCCACATGCTAGAAAAAGATGGAATTCTTCCTAAATCATTCTATGAAGCCAGTATCACCCTAATACCAAACCCAGAAAAGGATGTAACAAAAAAACTACAGACCAAAATCCCTGATGCACACAGATGCAGAAATTCTTAACAAAATACTAGCTAACTGAATCCAACAGCAAATCAAAAACATAATCCACCATGATCAAATAGATTTCATAATACGGATGCAGGAATGGTTCTATATACATAAGTGAATAAATGTGGTACAGCACATAAACAGAATTTATAAATCACATGATCCTCTCAATAGACACTGAAAAGGTACTTGACAACATCCAGCATCGTTTTATGATTAAAACGCTCAGCAAAATTGGCACACAAACCCACAGCCAACATAATAATGAATGAGAAAAAGTTGAAAGCATTCGCTCTCAGCAGGGGAACAACACAAGGATGGCCGCTCGCTCTCACTTTTATTCAACAGCGTACTGAAAGCCCTAACCAAATCAATCAAACAAGGGAGATAATAAAGGACATCCATATTGAGAAAGAGGAAGTAAAAGTGATTCTGTTTACTGATGATATAATTGTATACCTAGAAGACCCTAAAGACTCCTCCAGAAAGCTGCTAAAACTGATAACTGAATTCAGCAAAGTTTCAGTATACAAAATTAATGTGCACAAATCAGTAGCTCTGCTACACACCAACAGTGACCAAGCAGAGAATCAAATCAAGAACTGAACCCCTTTTATGACAGCAGTTTTAAAGAAATAATAACTCAGCATATATCTAAACAAGGAGGTGAAAGACCTCAAGAAAAACTACAAAACACTGCTGAAGGAAATCATAGATGATGCAAAAAATGAAAATGGACCCCATCCTCATGGATGAATAGAATCATTGTTGTGAAAATGACCACACCGACAGAAGCAATCTACAAATTCAATTCAATCCCCATTAAAATGCCACCATCATTTTTCACAGAACTAGAAAAACAATTCTAAAATTCATATGGAACCAAACAAGAGCCAACATACCCAAAACGAGACTAAGCAAAAAGAACAAATCTGCTCATGTCGCATCACCTGACTTCCAACAATACTCTAAGACCAAAGTCACCAAAACAGCTTGGTGCTGGTATAAAAATAGGCACATAGACCAATGGAACAGAATACAAATCCCAGAAATAAACCTAAATACTTACAGCCAACTTATCTTTGACAAAGAACACCAAAACATAAAATAGTAAAGGACACCTTATTCAACAAATGGTGCTGAAATAATTGGCAAGCCAAAGCAGGAAAATAAAACTGGATCCTCATCTCTCACCTTATACAAAAATCAACTCAAGATGAAACAAGGACTTAAAACTAAGACCTGAAACTATAAAAATTCTAGAAGATGACATTGGAAAAATCCTTCTGAACATTGGCTTAGGCGAAAAGTTAATGACCAAGAACCCAAAAGCAAATGCAACAAAAGCAAAAATAAATAGGTGAGAATTAAACTAAAGAGCTTCTGCACAGCAAAGCAACAGTCAGCAGACTAAACATATAACCCACAGAGTGAAAGAAAATCTTCACAATCTATACATCTGAAAGATAACCAATATCCAGAATCTACAAGAAACTCAAACAAATTAGTAAGCAAACAATCCTATGAAAAGTGGGCTAAGTATGTGAATAAAGAATTCTCAAAAGAAGATATACAAATGGTTATCAAACATATGAAAAATGCTCAATATCACTAATGATCAGGGAAATGCAAATCAAAACCACAATGTGATACCACCTTACTCCTGCAAGAATGTTCATAATCAAAAAATGAAAAAAATAACAGTTGCTGGGCAGGCACAGTGGCTGACACCTGTAATCCCAACACTTTGGGAGTCCAAGATCGGTGGATCACTTAAGGTCAGGGGTTTGACACCAGCGTGCACAGGATGGTGAAACCCTGTCTCTACTAAAAACTCAAACAGATTAGTAAACAAACAATCCTATGAAAAAGTGGATCACTTAAGGTCAGGGGTTTGACACCGGTGTGCACAGCATGGTGAAACCCTGTCTCTACTAAAAATACAAGAAAATTACCCGGGTGAGGTGGTGCATGCCTGTAATCCCAGCTACTCCAGAGGCTGAGGCAGAAGAATGGCTTGAATCTGGGAGGCAGAAGTTACAGTGAGACAAGGTCTTGTCACTGCACTCTAACCTGGGTGAAAGAGCAAGACTCCATCCATCTCAAAAATAAATAAATGAAAGTAATAGATGTCGATATGGAAGCGGTGAAAAGGGAACACGTCTACACTGCTGGTGGGAACGTAAACTATAAATGAGTGGGTAAAGAAATTGTCATATATACATGATGGAATACTACTCAGCCATAAAAGGAATGAATTAATGGCATTCCCAGCAACCTGGAAGAAACTGGAGACTCTTATTCTAAGTGAAGTAACTCAGGAATGGAAAACCAAACACTGTATGTTCTCATTCATAAGTGGGTGCTAAGTTATGAGGATGCAAAGGCATAAGAATGGTACAATAGACTTATGGAAAAGGGTGGGAAGCGGGTGAACGACAAAAGACTACAAATTGATTTGAGTGTATACTGCTTTGGTGATGGGTGCGCCAAAATCTCACAAATCACCACTAGAGAACTTATGTAATTAAATACCAAATCCCCAAAAACCTATGGAAAAATAGATTTAAAAATAAAATGAAATGACAAAAAATTTAAAAACAGGGTTCCTAAACAATTCTAAAATTTAAAAAGAAAAATAAAATAAAAGAAAAAAAAGGCCCTGAAGGTCACATACCAGAAAACTCTATTATGTTGCCTCTTAGTGCATATGTTTGAGCCCACTGGCTCAACTTCTGAGAATTTATCGGGAAGCTACTGATCACCCGTTTCCGCTCTTTTCTATCTATTGTGAGACTGTATCTCCCTGGCATTACCTGCAGCCAATTATTACTTTATAGATACAGTTAACAAGCAACTGACCTGACCATCACCTGGTGATGATCACTTGCCATTTCTAATATGGGGGTGGTGGAAGGATCTCTCCTGCCCTGCTCATGTCTGACCAGCTACCTACTGTATCACTTTCAGATGTTTTTTGTTGTTGTTGTTGTTGAAGACAGAGTCTCACTCTATCACCTAGGCTGGAGTGCAGTGGCACGGTCTCAGCTCACTGCAACCTCTGCCCTTTGGGTTCACACCATTCTCCTGCGTCAGCCTCCCGAGTAACTGGGACTACAGGCGCACGCCACCATGCCCGGCTAATTTTTTGTATTTTTAGTAGAGTCGGGGTTTCACCATGTTAGCTAGGATGGTCTCGATCTCCTGACCTCGCGATCCACCTGCCTCGGCCTCCCAAAGTGCTGGGATTACAGGCGTGAGCCACAGCATCCGGCCAACTGTGTATTCTTTATGACACAGTCATATAAACTTAAATGTGCTGGCTCTCTTGGGGCTGCCAGTAATATATCATCCATAAAATGAATAATCTTGCTATTACAAAATTCTTTTCCACTGGGGAGCAAGGCTGATCTACATGTTACTGATACATGGTAGGACTATTCAGCAATCCCTGAGGTAGCACTTTCCAATAAAATCGGCAAGCTGGCCTTTCATTATTAATAGCTGGTAACGTAAATGCAAATTTTTCTCTGTTTTGTTCTGCAAGAGGAATAGTATAAAAACAATCTTTTAAGTCAATCACAATTATAGGCCAGTCTTGACGAATTGCCGTGAGGGAAGGGGTCCCATAGGCTGTAGATTAGCATTAATAGCACATAAGTTATGCAAAAGTTTCCATTTGCCAGACTTTTGGGAATGAGGAAATGGGTGAATTCCAAGGACTGTTAGATGGTTCTATATGGCCGGCTTTTAATTGTTCCTCAACTAATTCACGGGCTCTTTGTAATTTCTCTCCCTTCAGAGTTCCCTGTTCTACCCAATTAAAATTTTGAGAGAGCCACATCAGGGGTAGCAGAGGAAAAACAGTGGCCATAATTATAATTTAAATTTAGCTTAAATTTTATCAGAGAATTATAATTTGAGATGTTCCTTATATACAAGGAACACATGAAATTTTACCGTGGGCCACCTGTGGAGCTGGAGGGCAGTGAAACAGGTCCTGGGCAGTGGTCGCACTGTGCTTGCATAGGCGCCACTTTTTGTCTGTGCTGCTTTTTGTCTGCCCCGCACAGTCTTGGCTTACCAACCGCACAGTCTTCACCTTCATTTTCGAGGGTTCTGTCGCAATTATTTGCAGCCCTACCTCAGACCTGGGAACCAACATGCAAGGTCCTCACACTGGGCACCAAATGTCTGGGTCCAACCGGCAGACCCTGACCCAGCAATGGATGAACAAATACACTCAGACACAAATATCCAGTGAAAGAGCAGGCTAGGTGACCAAGTCGCTCACCAATACCAAGAGGGGTCTGGTAAAGAGTTAACAGCCTTGACTCTGATCAGTCAGGGAAGTACACATTTATTTAGTACAGATTAAATGACAAAGGTCTTGAGTAAACACCACTACAAGGTAATTGACACTGCTGACTTCCCTGAGAGTAGTTCCCCCAGCCTAAGATTAAATGTTGGTTTTAGGACTGCCTGAGTAAACCAACTATTTAGATAAACTCCTCTACATTCCTATGTACCCAAGCCCTAAGCTTTTAAGATAATTCAGCTGCCTTCCATCAAACCTTTTACTGAAGCTATGCAAACCCCTAGACTTCCAAAAAGGTTTGTGACTATTTCCTATAACAATCTTTACAATTTTTCTTCTAAAATATTTCCCACCACCTTGACTGAAGTCCCACAGCTGTGAAGACAGGGAAGGGCATTATACAAGCAAGAAAGAACTAGAACAAGTTAGGCCATAAGAAAGTAAAATGTTGGTCAGGTCTTTCAACACAGATCAAAAAAAAAAAGGGAGATTGGGGCCATGTTATGAGGACATTGCATGGCAGCCTACATAATGGGAACTTCATCCTACAGATAAGAGAAGACACTGGAAAGCTTTGAGAAGGTCACAAACGTGACAAACAGCATTTCCAGGAAGATTACCTGACCAGTATTAGGCAAGATAAGTTGGGAAATGATCAACTTTGAAACTTAATAGAAATATCTAAAAGACTATATTTTTCTTTCTTCTCATGCTTAATTTGAAATAATTTCAGACTTTCTAAAATGCTCCAAAGATAGGCAAAGTCCTCACATGCTTTTCATTCAACTTCCCCAAATATTAACATTGTAGATATGCACCAATCAAAATCAATAAATGTTTATTACCAGTAAAAAATGAATGCCTGACCTTATCCAAATCCCTCTATCTTCTGACTAATGTCCTGGATCCAAATCTAGTCACATTGCCTCACGTACCGTTCTCCAGTCCCTTAACCCGGGAAATTTAGATCACTCATATCACACACCATTTTGCAAGGGGTTTAATCCCCGCCTGGACTTTCTAACATTTTCCTCGACAAGCCCAGTTACACACCCTACAATACCACAGGGATGATTCTGCACCTTCTCCATCAATTATATTAGAATGCCCTAAGGTGCCGTTATCTCTTATTACTGGGGATGTTAACTTTGATCACTGGGTTAAAGTTCCTCCACTGCAAAATGACCCTTTTCCTTGAAAGCATTTTTAAGCAACCAATCCCTGGGCCACACCACACATCAGACAAATCAGATATGCTTGAGGGATGGCACAGGCATTGGTAGGCTTTAAATGACCTACAAGTGACTCTAATCAGTATCCGGAGTTGAAAACCTAAGGCTTAGACAGTGAAGATTAGAATCCTGAAAATCAGCTATGAGACAATTCCTAAGGCTTCTCTTGAAAAAAAAAAATCTAATTTTAAAGAAAAGCAAATACATCTGGCTTTGGCATGGACATATGGTAGAGAAATAGAGGAAAAATAGAAATCACCTGATGGGGAAAGAAATGAGTGAGTAGACTGCAGTCCAATTAAAAAAAAAAAAAAAAGGCAGAATCAGGTGTGGTGACACTTGTAATTCCAGCATTTTGGGAGTGAAAGTGGGCAGATAACTTGAGCCCAGAAGTTTGAGACCAGCCTGGGGTTTCAGCAGCCTGGGTGAAACCCCATCTCTACAGCAACAAACACAAAAAATTAGCTAGGCATGGTGGCACGTGCTTGTGATTCCAGCTAATCAGGAGGCTGAGACAGGAGGATCTTTTGAGCTCAGAAGCTTGAGGCTGCAGTCAATTATGATCTTGCCACTGCACTTCAGCCTGCCTATGAGAGTGAGACCCTCTCTCTTTAAATTAAAAAAAAACACATAGACACATTAAAAATAGTGTTGTAAGGTCAGACCTAGTACAAAAACTGCATCTTATTCTGTGATGTTTAGGTGCTATAATTAAAACAGAACATGGAGGTGTTTCCGTATGAATAGCTGACAGATTCTATACTTTTTATGCAGCTGCTTCATATTCTATTGTGTAGATATAAGGTAATCTGTTGAATTAGCATCGTGCTGGTGAAAGTCTAGGTTGTTCCCAATATTTTGCTGTTAAACAAATAATACAGTGAATAACCCAGATTAGGTGTCATTTTTCATGACTGAGAGTGTGATAAATTTTTCCCAGTACAGTTTGAGAGGCAAATATATATATATATTAAATTTTGACATGCATTAAGAAATTTTACTCTACAAGGTTTCCACAAATTTTTATGTTCCAAGAAAAGTAGGGGAGGGTAGTATCACCTCAGTTGCTCTCACACAAAGGTCCTGAATGACAGCACCTTTAGGGACACAAGTACACCGCCATACCCTTGGTGCCCACACAGAGCAGGGGCATCTGGATCCTGGGAAATTCCAGGAAAGGTGAGGGGGTCCTCTAGAGGACATCCTGCTAAGGATCAGAAAGGGGCCAAGGAAGTCAAGAGATTACAGCAGGTCTTAAACTATGGGAAAGTTCAACTGGAGGGCATTAAAGTTCAAAGAGCAAGCTGAGGTGAGAAAGTGGTAGAGACTGATGGAAGGAGAAGGTAAAAAGCTCTAGGGAAGCTAGGGGAGGCACATCAGGGCTCTCCACTCCTCCTCAACATTGAACTTTGTAGTGGTCATGCTGGTGGGGCTCTGTGAGCTCTAGAATGTTCAGCACTCTCTGGGGACTCTACCCATTCAAGGCCAGCAGGACTCCCTCCCCCAGCTCTGACAACCAGCAATGTCTCCAGACTTTGCCAAATGCTTTTCCCAATGAAAAAATTGCCCCTGGCAGAAGCGTTAATCTACACTAACCTATAAAAGCAAATCACCACTAAAATCCATCACCTTTTGGTAGAAGAATTACAAGTGTGAGAGGGGTAAAATGGAGGTCTTCAATATCTACTGAAATGACTTATACTTATTCAGCAATTTGATGTCCCAGAAGGCATGTTTAGAGGTGATGCCACATGGCGGCCTGTACCTCACAGCAGAAAGGGTGTGGGTTTTCCAAGGGTCTGTAACCGTGAACCAGAAAAGTCTGGAACTACGAAAAGGAATGACACTCACTGGGTTACATTAAAAAGTGGGATGTAAGGAATTCTGTAGATATTGGGAGAAAAAAATAAACAACATAAACCCAAACCCCATTCTGATTCTCTCACCATCTTAGGGCCATCTTGGCTATCTAAGAATGGTAGCATAGGGATTTTAGTAAATTTTCCAAATTGTATACTGTTGGATCATTTTTAAAATAGGAATAAATCCAAAACTGGACCAAGTAATTAGACACTCTGGAGTCTCACTTTTGGCCAGGAGAGCTGACAACATCCTGCTCCCCCTGGCCTGGACACTGTCTGGCTTAGGGACCTAAATGCTCTCTTTTTATGGAGAAAGGAGATGTTTTGAACATTCTCACCATTCGCTCATTCACCTCTCACACCTGTCGACCTCTCAAACCTCTTCCCCACTCCTGAATTTCATTCTCAATTTACTGAGCTCCATTTCTGTTGACACTTTATCTGGTAGTCAGATGCTTTCCATCTTTCATTAGGAAATGTCACTCTCTCCACCCTGCATAAAGATTTCCCAATAGAAATGAACACAGAGATACTGCCTGTGTGTTCCCAAAGGAAATGGTTTCTATCAGAACATGTGAAAGCTGCAATTATAGAAAAGACCACGTAAAACATGCATTATGTAGATGATTCTCACCATTCCTTTAAGAGATACATTGTAAAACATGACATTAATAATTATTCTAGAAGAATAAAGCAAGCATACTGTTTTCTTAAATTAATTTTAATAAGGTGGTTCCTCCCATGTGCCCAGGCTGGGACTCTGAACAAAATTCTCCATCTTCAGGGGCAATGCCTGAGAGGATGACATGGACTTAGGCCTGATATGCAGCCATTGGTATCTATCCTGCCCCTGATGCAGGACAGTACCAGCCCAGGGCCCAAATCTCCTGCTGAAGAGCTGAGAGAGAAAATGGAATATCCAAAGCCTCTTACCTTTTTCCAATCCACTGCAATGGGTACCAGTGTAGTCCATTTGCCTCTGAGGACACTCACTTGCTGGTCTTTGGCTTTTAAGAGTCAGACCTCACTGGCTTCTCTGGGTCCCAGCTGCTTTCACTTTGCTGAGTCCTGCTCTTTCCCATGGGGGTCACTCCCCTGCCAGGCATGTCCTCCAGCTCCAAATGACATGTCAGCCAACCCAGAACCAAGAGAATGAACAAAGATTTCAATATCTAGTGTGTCCAGCAGAGATGTAACCTGTACAAAAAATAAAGAAGCAGAGATGCACACAGCCCCCCTGACAACATTGTGTCCCAAAACAATGTCTTCTGTGCCCCTCATTAAGGAGCTCACTGTCCCTCACCACATGGGAAAGTGCTTCCAGGGTCTCTCAATTCCTCAACAGGAGGCAACGCACATTTTAACCCAGTACCTCAGCAAAGGAAGTGGTGATAATTTACCTACTTGTGATAAAGTTCCTGAAAAGATCCCTAGACTGCAAAATTCCCCTCTGAAAGATGACAGAAAGGGCTTTCCAATTGCAAAACATTGGCCTCCTTGCTTTTCAAAAAAGTGCGCTTGAAAGAGCCAAAACAATTTTGCCAAAAAAATTTGCAGAACTTGAACTTTCTTATTTGAAATCTCACAAGACATTACAACTATTAAAAACAGAAGCTTCTGGCATAAGAATACAAATAGGGACCAAAGGGATAGAATTGAGAGTCCAGAAATAAATCCTCACCATTATAGTTCATTGCTCTTGCATAAGGGTTTCAAGATAATTTAATGGAGGAACAATCATCCTCTCAAATAATGGTGCAGAAACAACTAGATAACCACATGCAAAACAATAAACTTAGACAACTAAACTTCCAACCATATCAAACAATTATCTAAAAATGGATCAATGAGCTAATTATAAGATCCATAACCATAAAAACATCTTAGAAAAAGACATAGGGGTAAAACTTAATGACCTCAAATATGCCACGGATTCTCCGGTATGACCCAAATGCATGAGAAACAAAAAGGAAAAATAGATAAATTCAGCTAAAGATGCAAGCCTTTTGTGCATCAAAGGATATTATCAAGAAAATAAAAAGACCAAACACAGAATGAGACATAAAAGTTGCAAATCACATAGACAATGGTTTCATGCCCAGAATATATAAAGAACGGCTACAACTCAATAACAAAAAGATAAACCACCCAATTTATATAAATGGGCAAAGGGCTCAAATAGACATTTCTTCAAAGAAGATATGCAAATCATCAAGAGGCACCTGAAAAGAAACTCAACATCATTAGTCATTAGGAAAATACAAAGTCAAAGCCACAATGAGATCCCACACTACACCTACAAATATGACTACCATTCTTTTGAAATGTTAAATGACAAGTGAAAGCCTTATGTAGAATTTGGAATCCTCACACATTGCTGGTGAGATTATAAAAAGGTACAACCACTAGGAGAAACAGTTGTGCTGTTCCTCAAGAAGCTAATCATAGAATTCTCATATGAAACAGCATCCATTCCTAGGTATATACCCAAAGAATTGAATCCAGGGACTCAAACAGGTACTTACATGGTAATGTTGATTGCAGCATTACTCACAAAAGATAAAATATGAAAACAATTCCAAATGTTCATCAACACATGAATAAACAAATGTGGTCACACATACAACAGAATGTCAATCTGCCATAAAGAGGAAGGAAGCTCTGACATCCGCTGTTACATTCAAGGACTTTGGAAACATTATGCTAAGTGAAATATGTCAGAAACAAAATAACGTATTTGTATAATTCATATATGTATAATTCAAAATAACATATATGTATAATAATTTATATGAAACATCAAAAATAGGCAAATTCATAGAGACAGAGTAGAGATGATCAAAGTCTAGGGTAGAAAACACAGGGAGTTATTATTGTTTCAAAGATACAAAGTTTCAGTTTAAAATGAAAAAAAATTTTCTAGGAAAAATAGTGGTGATGGCAAGTAAACACTGTGTATGTGGTTAATTCCACTTGATTGCATATTTTAAAGTAGTTAAAATAGCACATTATTCACAGAACTGTGACAAATCGATTTCTATTATTTACTTCACACAGGCTAAGATGTCTGTTATGGCAGCTGAAGCCTATGAATACATCATCTGACCCAGTGTTTTCAATGAAATGTATCAGTTTTTCAATCAAGCTGGCTGGAAGCTCCTGTCCCCAGAAGATCCAGAGATCCCAAAACAAGAGCTAAAGCAGGAGTTCAATCAGCACAGGTCCCATAGGGTAGTCTCGATGTCAGACACTGGATGGCATGTGAGGTTATAGTGATACAACCACAACATGAAAGTGTGTGTTTTTACTACTTACAGACACTGGGGAGCACTCGGCACACCTGGAAACCACAGATACAGAGGTCAGTGAGCCCGGGCAGGGAGGAGAGAAGACACTGGTAAGCCAGTGGCTTTAGTAAGTCCAGGTGTTATCTGACAGGTTTCCAGCAGGGAGCTTTAATGGATGTGTGTAAAGCAAGCAGCAAACACTGGGACCAGGAGATCATGCTGTGACTGAGAAGTGGTCACTTTAAATGTAAGGGCAAATGTCAGAATTATCAGTTTAAAGAAAGCAGCTGGAGAGAGGGGAGCCCAGCACACCAAGTGGGAGAGGTGCCTCTAAGATTTTATCTCTGGCCACCAACTGGAGAAACTTGAACCAGATACAGTATTGAAAACTGCCATGGTGAGCAAGGCCTGCCTCTGATGTGAGGCAAATAAACTTACACCTTAAAAAATGAATGCCTAGGCAGCATGACACTATAAGCACTTATGACACCCAGGGACAGCAGCAGGGTGTGGTACTGCACCCTGGAGTCAAAATCCTGGGTTCTGGTCCCTTGGCTTGAGAAAATGAAAATGACTTGTCCCCACTCCCCTGGAATTGATTCTCCCCCGTTGCTGCTCCGTCTTCTGCTCCCAAACCCATGTGCACTGCACAGCCCTGGACATCAGTGTCCCCAGGGTATACACAGTGACCTCTACTACACACAAACACAAACTCACAGAAGGTGACAAAAATCTGCATTTGGGACAATCTGCCATTGTGAAAGAGGGAGAACAGTGAACGTAGAGCCACAGAGACTGGGACTCACGGGGCTGTAAGGTGATGGAGCTGTAACATAACATATGTGTGACCTCGTGTGAAATGTGCAGATCCTTGTGGAATAAAACACACAGCCTAGCCTGGGACTTTGGCCACCCACACTTCCCCTCAAGTCCACCAGAGGGCAGCAGAGTCCCTCCCAGCCTGGAGCCTTCCCAGGGGATGCAGACCACCCTCAGCAGAACCCATAGCCAAGCAGGGTCCACCCTCACCGGGATAACCTCGGCCCAAGTCCTAGCGCCGTCCATGCTCCCACATGGACTCTGTCAGCTCCTCCCTGACCTGGCGGCCGCCAACCTAACACCACTCCCTCTGCAGGCAGCTCCTGCCCCACACACCTGCTCCTTCCCTGGGATCAGCTAAAAACACAGCTCCCAGGGCAGCGCTGTTGCAGGTGACACCACACTGGGCGCTTTCCCCTGGTGACCTCTCTCCATCCTCATCAACTCTTTCTGTCACTGCTCCCTAAATGTCCGCCCCTGCTCCATGTGTCCTGTTCTCTGGGGCATCCTAGGCCAAGCCTAGTGCTGACACAGAACAGCAGTTGCCTAAGGGCCCACAGACTCCCTGGGAATCAGTCCGGCACCCTGTGACCTGTCTGCCCACTGCACCCCGTGGGGCGAAGAGCGCGTGTGATCATCACACACAGGCACCATCCAGGGTGTGGTCACCTACCCAGGGTTATCTCTTGGGAAGACAGACCTCTCTTGTGTCCCTGCCGGGAGAAGAGGGTATAATTGCTCTTTGCTTCCAGAACACAACTCACCCCCACCTGCTCTCTCAGGAGTGAGCAACATCCCTCCAGAAAGGCTCTCTGGCGACTGCTTATTCCTCCTCTACAGAGAGCAACTTGGCTAGGTCAAAACCCTCAGGACAGACCCCTGGGTATGTCAGCACATGGAGGGCTGAGCCCATCATGACCACAGAGTAAGTCAGGATGAATCTTTCCAGCTCTGAACCCCTGCTCTGTCCCAGGCTCCCCTTCCTGCATCGCAACGAGCCATGTTCCAAGGAATTCTTGGGTAACTCCCCACTTCCTCCTGCACCACCATGAGGAAGGTGTGGTAATCATAGGACAATCAGCTGGACAGAAAAAGAGGACACCAAAGATGGTCAGGAAGAAATGAGAAACCCTGAGCTCCAGCTCAGCCACCAGACCCCAGAGAGCAATAAAGTGACTGAGAACTGTACCTTTGACCATGGGACTCACAGCCCCCACTGAGCAACCACCACAGGCCTCTCCTCCCAAGAGGCATGAGAGATTCACTCTGAACAGCTCCAGGAAGCATAGTTTCCTCTGAGACACCCAGGTTCTGAATGTCCAATCTTGGAAGCTGCAACCAAGCTAGACACAACTAGAGAAAGAAGGGTCCCTGTCACCAGGCAACACACAGCTCACCCACAGCACAATGGGGTGTCCCTGTGACAGGGACCTGGTGCAGCTCCAGCCTCCTGCACTGAAGGGGAGAGCCAGATGGGGATGAAAGAGGGCAAAGGACGTGAATGTGCACCCAAACCCAGAGCCATGGGGACAGCAGGAGTCTGAGGCCCAGGACTGTGTTTGACCAACCTACAGGGTATGTGTGTGACTCTGTGTGTCTGTGCGTGTCTCTTTTGTGTATGTGTTTGTGTTTCTGCACATAGTGTGCGTCGAGGTGTGGTGACAGAATCACTGCTGAAAAAGACAGAGGCCTCCACAATTCCCACTGACTTGACACACAGACAAAAGGAAAAAGAGAAGGAGGGACAAGGAGGCAAGACTGAGAGGGGAGGGGACAGAGAGGTGTCCTGGGCACATATCCCACCCATGAGCCTGAGAAGTGCTCCTGCCCCGGGAAGAGGCTCAGCACAGAAGGAGGAAGGACAGCACAGCTGACAGTTGTGCTCAGAAAGTTTCTGGATCCCAGGCTCATCTCCACAGAGGAGAACACGCAGGCAGCAAAGGCCATGGGGCCCCTCTCAGCGCCTGCCTGCACACTGCACATCACCTGGAAGGATCTCCTGCTCACAGGTGAGGAGAGAACTTCCTCTGAGAGGACAGGAGGAGGAAGCAGAATGATTGGATGGGGTTTCCTGGACAGGAATGTCCTGGACATCCTGTTCCTGGACAGGATGGCGTTCTAAGAAATAAAAGAAGCCAGCACGTTGGGAGGGTGAGGTGGGTGGATCGTGAGTTCAGGAGTTCAAGACCAGTCTGGTCAACACAGTGAAGCCCAGTCTCTACTAAAAATACCAAAAATTACCCAGGTGTGGTGGTGTGCTCCTGTAATCCTAGCTACCTGGGAGGCTGAGGCAGGAAATTTGCATGAACCTGGGAGGCAGAGGTTGCGGTGAGCCGAGATCGCGCCACTGCACGCCAGCCTGGGCGACAGTACGAGATTCCGTCTAAAAAAAAAAAAAAAGAAAGAAAGAAGAAACAAAAAACAGGAAAGAAGGCTCTGTTGTAGCCTGGATAGGGGAAAATACACCAGAGAGGGACAGGGGTTAAAACAGGAAAATCACATTGAACAGGAATTGGTAAGAGGTAGGAAAATCTCAAGTGTTCTGTTTTCCTGGTTAATCAGCACTGGACACCACATTTTGTAAAGTGATAATAATAACTATTATCAGATGACACTTCAAATGAAAATATAAGCAGGGCATGAAACACTGTCCTCAGCAAAAAACCTCAACAATTGGGGAAAGAAAAAAGAAACAACCTAGGCATGGAGGGCCCTGGGAACTCTCACATTTCCACAAGTCTGCACCCTGTCCCAGGCACTGGGGTGCAACCAAGATCACAAAAGTCACTGTCCTCATGGAGCTCACACTGTCATGGGAAGGAAGACAGACATGCAAAGAGATCTAGAATGTGAGGTCAGGTGTTGATAAGAGCTGCGGAGGGAGCAGAGCAGGGAAAGGTCAGAAAAGGAAGACCCAGGGTCTCTGAAGGAGGTGTCAGGAAAGAAGTCTAAGGATGCCCTGATGTGAGCAGGACCTGAGGGTGTTGTGGAGGGAGCCATGAAGATCCTTGGGGAAGAGGATTCCAAACAAAAATGCCGAGGTCAGAAGGGTTGAAGGAATGGGGGTCATGCTGCTGACCTTCACCCAGTAGGACAGCAGGACACACACAGAAAGGGGTGTGTGTGTGTCCTACTGTCCCCTTTGTGTGTGTGTCCTACTGTCCTACTGGGGTGTGTGTGTATCTTTAAGGCTGATGATTGAAGAGATCTTCTCAGGACCCAGGGCCCAATGCTTTCACCCCCATACATAGGTCTCAATATTGACTGATGCTCTCTCCACCTCCTAGCATCACTTTTAAT
>NW_022160592.1:0-347 GCF_008728515.1 Papio anubis | reverse complement strand
GCAGGAGAATGGCGTAAACCCGGGAGGCGGAGCTTGCAGTGAGCCATTCTCCTGCCTCAGCCTCCCGAGTAGCTGGGACTACAGGCGCCCGCCACGTCGCCCGGCTAGTTTTTTGTATTTTTTAGTAGAGACGGGGTTTCACCGTGTTAGCCAGGATGGTCTCGATCTCCTGACCTCGTGATCCGCCCGTCTGGGCCTTCCAAAGTGCTGGGATTACAGGCTTGAGCCACCGCGCCCGGCCTCGAGTTTATTTTTCATTTGTATCTTTTTGCATGCCTTCAGCCTGCCTATAGTTCCACCTCCTTCTGTCTTTCAGAATTTTTTTTTTTTTTTTTTTTTTTTTTTTT
>NW_022160591.1:0-348 GCF_008728515.1 Papio anubis | reverse complement strand
GCAGTAGGAAGTGGCGTGTGCAGTAGAAGTGGAGTGTGCAGTAGGAAGTGGAGTGTGCAGTAGGAAGTGGAGTGTGCAGTAGGAAGTGGCATGTGCAGTGGAAGTGGCGTGTGCAGTAGGAAGTGGCGTGTGCAGTAGGAAGTGGAGTGTGCAGTAGAAGTGGCGTGTGCAGTAGAAGTGGCGTGTGCAGTACAAGTGGCGTGTGCAGTAGGAAGTGGCGTGTGCAGTAGGAAGTGGCGTGTGCAGTAGAAGTGGAGTGTGCAGTAGGAAGTGGAGTGTGCAGTAGAAGTGGAGTGTGCAGTAGGAAGTGGAGTGTGCAGTAGGAAGTGGAGTGTGCAGTACAAGTGG
>NW_022160590.1:0-348 GCF_008728515.1 Papio anubis | reverse complement strand
GTCTGATTCTTGCTATGGAAGCTTCCTCTCAGGGGTGTACTCCACCATGTGAGGTGTGGGGTGTCGGTCTGCCCCTAGTGGGGGATGTCTCCCAGTTAGGCTACTGAGGGGTCAGGGACCCACTTGAGCAGGTAGTCTGTCCGTTCTCAGATCTCAGCCTCCGTGTTGGGAGATCCACTGCTCACTTCAAAGCTGTCAGACAGAGTCGTTTGCATCTGCAGAGGTTTCAGCTGCTTTTTGTTGTTGTTGTTGTTTAGCTGTGCCCTGTCCCCAGAGGTGGAGTCTGCAGAGACAGGCAGGGCTCCTTGAGCTGCTGTGAGCTCCACCCAGTTTGAGCTTCCCAGCCGC
>NW_022160589.1:0-348 GCF_008728515.1 Papio anubis | reverse complement strand
TTTTTGTATTTTTAGTAGAGACGGGGTTTCACGGTGTTAGCCAGGATGGTCTCGATCTCCTGACCTCGTGATCCGCCCGTTTTGGCCTCCCAAAGTGCTGGGATTACAGGCTTGAGCCACCGCGCCCGGCAGATTTTTTTTTTTTTTTTTTTTTTTCACAGTTGGCAGAGCTTACTGTGGCTTTAATTTGGGGGAAAAAAAAAAGAAAGGAAGGAAAGAAAGAAAGGAAGAAAGAGAGAGAGAGAGAAAAGAAAGAAAGAAAGAAAAGAAAGAAAGAAGGAAAGAAAAAGAAAAGAAAGAAAGAAAAGAAAGAAAGAAAGAAAGAAAGAAAGAAAGAAAAGAAAGAAA
>NW_022160588.1:0-348 GCF_008728515.1 Papio anubis | reverse complement strand
AGAGATGGGGTTTCACCGTGTTAGCCAGGATGGTCTCGATCTCCTGACCTCGTGATCCGCCCGTCTCGGCCTCCCAAAGTGCTGGGATTACAGGCTTGAGCCACCGCGCCCGGCCATCTTTTTTGTTTTGTTTCAAGATGGAGTCTCTCTCTGTTGCCCAGGCTGCAGTGCAGTGGCGCAATCTTGGTCCACTGCAACCTCCGCCTCCCGGATTCAAGCAATTCTCCTGCCTCAGCCCCCCGAGTAATTGGGATTACAGGTGCCCAACACCTAAAAAATAAAAAAATATTGAACTTATAGCTCAATTTGTGGAAAACTAGTATCTTAACAATATTGCATCTTCTTTTC
>NW_022160587.1:0-348 GCF_008728515.1 Papio anubis | reverse complement strand
ACACATGCACAAGGACACACATGTACACAGACACACACGCACACATATGGACACACACAGGGACACACATGTACATGGACACATGCACACACACAGACACACACGCACACGGACACACAAGCACACAGACACACGCACACGGACACACACATGCACGTGGACACACATGCACACGGACATACACCCGGACACACACATGCACACGGACACACATGTACACGAACACACATGTACATGGACACACGCACGCACACAGACACACGCACATGGACACACATGCACACAGATACATGCACACACACACACACACTGACACACATGTACATGGACATGCACGCACACAGACAC
>NW_022160586.1:0-348 GCF_008728515.1 Papio anubis | reverse complement strand
TTACCTTACCTTACCTTACCTTACCTTACCTTACCTTACCTTACCTTCCCTTCCCCTCCCCCCCCCCCCCCCCCCCCCCCCCCCCCTCCCTTCCTCTCCCCTCCCTTTCCCCTCCCCTCCCCTCCTCTCCCCTCCCCTTTCCTCCCCTTCCCTTCCCTTCTCTTCCCTTCCCTTCTTCCCCTCCCCTCTCCTCTCCTCCCCTTTCCTCCCCTTCCCTTCCCTTCCCTTCCCTCCCCCTCCCCTCTCCTCCCCCCTCCCCTCCCCTCTCCTCTCCTCCCCTTTCCTTTGCTTCCCTTTCCTCCCCTCTCCTCTCCTCCCCTCTCCTTCCCTTCCCTTCTCTTCCCTTCC
>NW_022160585.1:0-348 GCF_008728515.1 Papio anubis | reverse complement strand
CTGAGATCATGCCACTGTACTACAGCCTGGGCAACAACAGTGAAACTCTGTCTCAAAAAAAAAAAAAAAAAAAAAAGGAGTGAAGTACTGATTATGCTACAATGTGGATGAACTTTGAAAACATCACGCTAAGTGAAAGAAGCCACACACAAAAAAGGCCACATATTGTATGATTTTGTTTATATGAAATGTTAAGTATAGGCAAATCTGGGCCGGGCGCGGTGGCTCAAGCCTGTAATCCCAGCACTTTGGGAGGCCGAGACGGGGTTTCACCATGTTAGCCAGGATGGTCTCGATCTCCTGACCTCGTGATCCACCCGTCTCGGCCTCCCAAAGTGCTGGGATTAC
>NW_022160584.1:0-348 GCF_008728515.1 Papio anubis | reverse complement strand
GCAGTAGGAAGTGGCGTGTGCAGTAGAAGTGGAGTGTGCAGTAGGAAGTGGAGTGTGCAGTAGGAAGTGGAGTGTGCAGTAGGAAGTGGCGTGTGCAGTGGAAGTGGCGTGTGCAGTAGGAAGTGGCGTGTGCAGTAGGAAGTGGAGTGTGCAGTAGAAGTGGCGTGTGCAGTAGAAGTGGCGTGTGCAGTACAAGTGGCGTGTGCAGTAGGAAGTGGCGTGTGCAGTAGGAAGTGGCGTGTGCAGTAGAAGTGGAGTGTGCAGTAGGAAGTGGAGTGTGCAGTAGAAGTGGAGTGTGCAGTAGGAAGTGGAGTGTGCAGTAGGAAGTGGAGTGTGCAGTACAAGTGG
>NW_022160583.1:0-349 GCF_008728515.1 Papio anubis | reverse complement strand
TAAGAACAATCTTAATGGAAGTATGTTTTTAATAAGTGGCTAACATCGGCCGGGCGTGGTGGCTCAAGCCTGTAATCCCAGCACTTTGGGAGGCCGAGACGGGCAGATCACAAGGTCAGTAGATCGTAGACCATCCTGGCTAACACGGTGAAACCCCGTCTCTACTAAAAAATTACAAAAAAACTAGCCGGGCGAGGTGGCGGGGGCCTGTAGTCCCAGCTACTCGGGAGGCTGAGGCAGGAGAATGGCGTAAACCCGGGAGGCGGAGCTTGCAGTGAGCTGAGATCCGGCCACTGCACTCTGGCCCGGGCGACAGAGCGATACTCCGTCTCAAAAAAAAAAAAAAAAA